>NW_019946017.1:8238-36136 GCF_002910315.2 Salvelinus sp. IW2-2015
ACCCAGTATGTCCTATTTAATACACTACTCTTGACCAGGACCCTTTGGGACCAGTATGTCCTATTTAATACACTACCTTTGACCAGGGCCCATTGGGACCCAGTATGTCCTATTTAATACACTACCTTTGACCAGGGCCCATTGGGACCCAGTATGTCCTATTAATACACTACCTTTGACCAGGGCCCATTGGGACCACAGTATGTCCTATTTAATACACTACCTTTGACCAGGGCCCATTGGGACCCAGTATGTCCTATTTAATACACTACCTTTGACCAGGGCCCATTGGGACCCAGTATGTCCTATTTAATACACTACCTTTGACCAGGGCCATTGGGACCCAGTATGTCCTATTTAATACACTACCTTTGACCAGGGCCCATTGGGACCCAGTATGTCCTATTTAATACACTCCTTGACCAGGGCCATTGGGACCCAGTATGTCCTATTTAATACACTACCTTTGACCAGGGCCCATTGGGACCCAGTATGTCCTATTTAATACACTACTTTGACCAGGGCCCATTGGGACACAGTATGTCCTACACTACCTTTGACCAGGGCCCATTGGGACCAGTATGTCCTATTTAATACACTACCTTTGACCAGGGCCCATTGGACCCAGTATGTCCTATTTAATACACTACCTTGGACCAGGGCCCATTGAGACCCAGTATGTCCTATTTAATACACTGCCTTTGACCAGGGCCCATTGGGACCCAGTATGTCCTATTTAATACACTGCCTCTTGACCAGGGCCCATTGGGACCCAGTATGTCCTATTTAATACACTACCTTTGACCAGGGCCCATTGGGACCCAGTATGTCCTATTTAATACATTACTTTGACCAGGGCCATTGGGACCAGGTATGTCCTATTTAATACACTACCTTTGACCAGGGCCCATTGGACCCAGTATGTCCTATTTAATACACTACCTTTGACCAGGGCCCATTGCCCGGACCCAGTTATGCCAGAGCTCCAAAGAGTGATTAAACATCCAACAGGCCTTCACCAGAATATGTTGGCCGACCCATAGATGAAAGAGCCTGTACCGGGCGGCAGGGTAGCCTAGTGGTTAGAGCGTTGGGCTAGTAACCACAAGTTGCAAGTTCACAATCCCCGAGCTGACAAGGTAAAAATCTGTCGTTCTGCCCCTGACCAAGGCAGTGTAACCCACTGTTCCCCGCGTAGGCTGTCATTAAATAAGAATTTGTTTCTTAACTGACTTGCCTAGTTAAATGAAGGTAAAATAAAAACACTTCAGAAGTACTATCAGTATTGTGTGATTGTAAATAAGCCTGGCCTTCTCTACGGATCAGTCAGATTGGGTGAACCAAATCCTGAATCAATTGAGAGAAGTTGATTTACTCTTAAGCTGAGTTCTGAATCCAACCTCTCTGCATGGGGGGATGTAACCACCATGCAGTTATGTTATTATAAAAGCCTCCTCTCCTGACTGAATATGGACCTGCTAGCTGAATGTCTTCCTCACACAGAATGCTTTGTTTATATAAAAACACAGGGGGTATTGAATGAGGGCAGGCAGGAAGCAGATCTGTTCATGTGATCTTACACACTTACTGTGTGGAGACGCTAGAGCAGAATTATGGTTTGGTGTGTGTTTTATATCAAACATCCAATCTGGTAAACTAAGGAACAACCTTAGATGAATATCAAGTGAACCCACAAAAATGAATATCAGAGCACTGGGAGAGGAAAGGTGATGATATCAGGAGCACTGGGAGAGGAAAGGTGGTGATATCAGGAGCACTGGGAGAGGAAAGGTGGGATATCAGGAGCACTGGGAGAGGAAAGGTGGTGATATCAGGAGCCTGGGAGAGGAAAGGTGGTGATATCAGGAGGACTGGGAGAGGAAAGGGTTGATGATATCAGGAAGCACTGTGAGAGGAAAGGTGATATATTCAGGAGCACTGGAGAGAAAGGTGGTGATATCAGGAGCACTGGGAGAGGAAAGGTGGTGATATCAGGAGGACTGGGAGAGGAAAGGTGGTGTTATCAGGAGCAGGTAGAGGGGAAATGGTGATATCAGGAGCATGGGAGAGGAAAGGTGGTGATATCAGGAGCACTGGGAGAGGAAAGGTGGTGATATCAGGAGCACTGGGAGAGGAAAGGTGTGATATCAGGAGGACTGGGAGAGGAAAGGTGGTGATATCAGGAGACTGGCGAGAGGAAAGGTGGTGATATCAGGAGCAGGTAGAGGGGAAAGGTGGTGATATCAGGAGCACTGGGAGAGGAAAGGTGGTGATATCAGGAGCACTGGAGAGGAAAGGTGTGATATCAGGAGCACTGGGAGAGGAAAGGTGGTGATATCAGGAGCACTGGGAGAGGAAGGGTGGTGATATCAGGAGCACTGGGAGAGGAAAGTGATGGATATCAGGAGCACTGGGAGAGGGAAAGTGGTGATATCAGGAGCACTGGGAGAGGAAAGGTGGTGTTATCAGGAGCACTGGGAGAGGAAAGGTGGTGATATTCAGGAGCACTGGGAGAGGAAAGGTGGTGATATCAGGAGGCTCTGGGAGAGGAAAGGTGTGATATCAGGAGGACTGGGAGAGGAAAGGTGGTGATATCAGGAGCACTGGGAGAGGAAAGGTGGTGTATATCAGGCAGCACTGGGAGAGGAAAGGTGGTGATATCAGGCAGGACTGGAGAGGAAAGGTGGTGATATCAGGAGCACTGGGAGAGAAGGTGGTGATATCAGGAGCACTGGGGCAGAGGAAGGTGGTGATATCAGGAGGACTGGAGAAGGAAAGGTGGTGATATCAGGAGCACTGGGAGAGGAAAGGTGGTGATATCAGGATCTGGAGAGAAAGTGTGATACAGAGGACTGGAGAGGAAAGGTGGTGATCAGGACTCTGAGAGGAAGTGATGATATCAGGAGGACTGGGAGAGGAAAGGTGGTGATATCAGGAGCACTGGGAGAGGAAAGGTGGTGATATCAGGAGGACTGGGAGAGGAAAGGTGGTGATATCAGGAGCACTGGGAGAGGAAGGTGGTGATATCAGGAGCTCTGGGAGAGAAAGGTGATGATATCAGGAGCAGGTTATTTTTTTTTTTATGTTAAAAAATTATTATTTTTTTGTCCCCGTCCCCGCAGAGGCGTTTTGCCTTTTGGTACGCCGTCATTGTAAATAAAATGTTCTCTTAAACTGACTTGCCTAATTAAATAAGGTTAAATAAAAATAAATAAATCAATGTCGAGAGGACAGGTAGTGAACTATAGCACCGCATGTTTGAATCATATTTGAACGACATATATAATTACTAGCCAGTACGGTGAACCTAAAAATGAGTGTATACCACCATTCTCTTTGGTAATACTACATAAAATCAATCTTTCTGAATGATGGGAGTGTTAGCTTGCCCTCGTGTGGCGGTTACAGTAAAGTACAGCGCTGCCAAGTTCCTTGTCCAATGGTTCATGTTCCGGGGGGAAGTTCTAATGTAACACCACAACATTGAGCTTTCAGACAGCACAGGTTTGTGAATGATTTTAAGGTGTAGCTTCTTATGTTATCATCACTAATTTTCAGCCTGTTAAGGGACGTTTTTCTACAGTACTTTTGGGGGTGTAAAGTCTAGGCTTTTAGAAATCCACATTTATAAAGGGGATATAACTGTGAAGGACATGGCTAGTCAGCTAGCTCTTGCTCATCGCATAGGCAACACACAATAAGATGCCTCTACATGGGTCAGTATGCGCATGCGTAGATCCTCTTAGTTGGCGAACCGGACGCATGGCATTGGAACCAGAGCTAATGTCTATCTGCCTCAGTCTAGCACAGACCAGAGGACATTATTGGACTGCGTAGCCTGCACACATACGACCAGCAACCAACTCTGGCAAACTGTTTCTTACAGTTCCATATAACCAGTGCTGAATACCTTTCTGTTTCCACTCCCTTTGTTCCTCTCTGTAGTTTCCCTCCTCATGCCTCCTCCTCTCTGTTTCCCTCCCTCCTGTTTCCTCTCTCTGTTTCCCTCCCTCTGTTCCTCTCTCTGTTTCCCTCCCCTCTGTTTCCTCTCTCTTCTCTCCTCTCTTTTCCATTCCCTCAGTCCCTCTCTTCCTATGCTGTTTCTCTCCTTCCATCTTTCTCTCTACCTCTCCCTCGAGTAGCACGCGCATTATGGTTCTGTCTTTGCAAGCCAGTCAAGCACCTCCTCAGGTCAGTTCGCCCTGGCTGCCTCGCGCGGCAAGCACCACTCCTCAAGGGCAGTCGGCCTGGTGGCCTGGGCCGGCGCCAGCACCTCCTCAGGAGGATTGGATCTGTTTTACTCCACTGCCAAGGCGGTTCCAGGGAGAAGGACGATCCGAGAGAAACTCCCAAAGCTCTCCCTGGCGGGATCTTATAGTACCTTGTCAAACAGGAGTCCGCATGGCGGTCACTGATCCGTCCAACAACCCTGCTCGCATGAATGCGTTCTCCGGCTATTGGAAGCGCCTGTCCAGTGTCTATATTTTATTTCATTGAATCTGCCAGTGTTGCCTCTTTTGCTAACCTCGCAATTCCAGAGACTAAATATCACCACGATTCTCTTTGGTTTTCTCTTCACCAAACGGAGCGAAATATATTTCAGTTTGTATTCCAACTCTTTGCTTTCTCCTGAGAATGACAGTGGGGACTAAGGTGGCTGGTGCTCAATGAACTGGGTTGTGTTGAGTAGGGCACACTGTAGCAAAACGTTTAGCAAAAGATTACAAAAAATATGTTTATTTGGATCCCCATTAGCTTTTGCAGAAGCAGCAGCTGCACTTCCTGGGGGTCCAGAAAAAAAACACAAAACATGACAAGTAACAAAACACTGATGGACAAGGACTAACAATACAACATATAGAAACAATACAGCATATAGAAACAATACAACATATACAAACAATACAACATAATAATTAACAATACAACAAAATAATTAACAATACAACAAAACAGTTAACAATACAACAAATACAAACAATACAACAAATACAAACAATACATCAAAATAATTAACAATACAACAAAATAATTAACAATACAACAAAACATTTAACAATACAACAAATACAAACAATACAACAAAACATTTAACAATACAACAAAACATTTAACAATACAGCATATAGAAACAATACAACAAAACATTTAACAATACAACAAAACATTTAACAATACAACAAATACAAACAATACAACAAATAGAAACAATACAAAATATTTAATACAACAAAACATTTAACAATACAACGAAACAGTGTGTGTTTGTGTCCCCTCACAGTCTCCGTCGTTCCATGAGATGTTGTTTAATCCGTTTTTTTTAAGGTAATTTTTACTGTTCGCTTGAGTAATTGGGAGATGGGAGCTCCACGCGATCATGGCTCTGTATAATACTGTGCGTTACCGTGAATTCATTTTGGACTTGGGGACTGTGAAGAGACCTCTGTGTATCTGAGCTGAATGTTATTTGATTATGCAGACTATCTAGAATTCTCATCACAGTAATATTTCTCATGAAAACTAGAAGAGAAGCAGTACGTCTCTCGTCAATCCTCAACCTCATATTGAACATGTTCAGGTTATACCTCCCTGTTTCACGCAGGTTCAAAACGTTTTATCCCTACTGAACACTACCCTGTTTTCTCCAGGTTCTGTGATGGTGGAGCTGGAAGAGAGGGTGTCCCAGCTAGAGGAGTGGACGGAAGGCAAAGGTCTCATCATCCAGGGGGCTGCCGGAACATTCTGCTCTGGGTCAGACCTCAACGCGGTCAGGGCTATATCCAACCCTCAGGTTAGTCCTCAATGTTGTCAGGGCTATATCCAACCCTCAGGTCAGTCCTCAATGTTGTCAGAGATATATCCAACCCTCAGGTTAGTCCTCAATGTTGTCAGAGATATATCCAACCCTCAGGTTAGTCCTCAATGTTGTCAGAGATATATCCAACCCTCAGGTCAGTCCTCAATGTTGTCAGAGATATATCCAACCCTCAGGTTAGTCTCAATTTTGTCAGCGTATATCCAACCCCTCAGGTCAGTCCTCAATGTTGTCAGAGATATATCAACCCTCAGGTTAGTCCTCAATGTTGTCAGAGATATATCCAACCCTCAAGGTCAGTCCTCAATGTTGTCAGAGATATATCCAACCTCAGGTTTAGCTCATGTTGTCAGGCTTATCTAACCCTCAGGTCAGTCTCCTGGTCTCTCTGAGGTTCTCGCTCTCTGAAAGACCAGTAAGAAAGCTCAGTGAACAGTTTTTAATTCAGTCACGTTGTATTGGAATCACTCCTCATCTCTCCATCCAATCTGACTGTCTAAACCACGTTGTTTGGAGTCACTCCTACTTCCATCCAATCTGACTGTCTAAACCACGTTGTATTGGGGTCACTCTACTTCCATCCAATCTGACTGTCTAAACCACGTTGTATTGGGGTCACTCCTACTTCCATCCAATCTGACTGTCTAACCACGGTTGTATTGGGGTCCTCCTACATCTCCATCCAATCGACTGTCTAACCACGTTGTATTGGAGTCACATCCTACTTCCATCCAATCTGACTGTCTAAACCACGTTGTATTTGAGTCACTCCCTACTCTCCATCCAATCTGACTGTCTAAACCACGTTGTATTGGAGTCACTTCCTACTTCATCCAATCTGACTGTCTAAACCACGTTTGTATTGGAGTCACTCCTATCTCCATCCAATCTGACTGTCTAAACACGTTGTTTAGGAGTCACTCCTACCTCCATCCAATCTGGACTGTCTAAACCACGTTGTATTGGAGTCACTCCTACTTCCATCCAATCTGACTGTCTAAACACGTTGTTTGGAGTCACTCCTACTATCCACCCAATCTGACTGTCTAAACCACGTTGTATTGGGTCACTCCTACTTCCATCCAATCTGACTGTCTAAACCACGTTGTATTGGAGTCACTCCTACTTCCATCCAATCTGACTGTCTAAACCACGTTGTATTGGGTCACTCCTACTTCCATCCAATCTGGACTGTCTAAACCACGTTGTATTGGAGGTCACTCCTACTTCCATCCAATCTGACTGTCTAAACCACGTTGTATTGGGGTCACTCCCTACTCTCCATCCAATCTGACTGTCTAAAACACGTTGTATTGGGTCACTCCTACTTCCATCCAATCTGACTGTCTAAAACCACGTTTGTATTGGAGTCACTCCTACTCTCCATCCAATCTGACTGTTCTAAACCACGTTGTATTGGGGTCACTCCTACTTCCATCCAATCTGACTGTCTAAACCACGTTGTATTGGAGTCACTCCTACTTCCATCCAATCTGACTGTCTAAACCACGTTGTATTGGGGTCACTCCTACTTCCATCAATCTGACTGTCTAAACCACGTTGTATTGGAGTCACTCCTACTCTCCATCCAATCTGACTGTCTAACCACTTTGTATTGGAGTCACTCTACTCTCCATCCAATCTGACTGTCTAAACCATGTTGTATTGGAGTCACTCCTACTCTCCATCCAATCTGACTGTCTAAACCACGTTGTAATTGGGTCACTCCTACTTCCATCCAATCTGACTGTCTAAACCACGTTGTATTGGGGTCACTCCTACTTCCATCCAATCTGACTGTCTAAACCACGTTGTATTGGAGTCACTCCTACTTCCATCCAATCTGACTGTCTAAACCACGTTGTATTGGAGTCACTCCTACTTCCATCAATCTGACTCGTCTAAACCACGTTGTATTGGAGTCACTCCTACTTCATCCAATCTGATGTCTAAACCCCGTTGTATTGGAGTCATCCTACTTCCATCCAATCTGACTGTCTAAACCACGTTGTATTGGAGTCACTCCTACTTCCAATCTGACTGTCTAAACCACGTTGTTATTGGAGTCATTCCTACTCTCCATCCAATCTGACTGTCTAAACCACATTGTCCAACTCCATTCCACGGAGAGCCGAGTGCCTGCCGGTTTTTCGTTCCTCCTTGATTGATGAATTAAGGTCACTATTAGTCAGGAACTCACCCTCACCTGGTGTCTAGGTAACTATTAGTCAGGCAACTCACCTCCTGGTTGTCTAGGTCACTAATTAGTCAGGAAACTAACCTCACCTGGTTGTCTAGTCATAATTAGTCAGGAATCACCTCACTGTTGTCTAGGTCCACTATTAGTCAGGAACCCTCCCTCACCTGGTTGTCTAGGTCACTAATTAGTCAGGAACTCACCCTCACCTGGTTGTCTAGGTCCTAATTAGTCAGGAACTCACCCTCACTGGTTGTCTAGGTCATCATTAGTCAGGATCACCCTCACTGGTTGTCTAGGTCACTAATTAGTCAAGGACTCACCCCTCACCTGGTTGTCTAGGTCACTAATTAGTCAGGAACTCACCCTCACCTGGTTGTCTAGGTCACTATTAGTCAGGAACTCACCCTCACCTGGTTGTCTAGGTCACTAATTAGTCAGGAACTCACCTCACCTGGTTGTCTAGGTCCTAATTAGTCAGGAACTCACCCTCACCTGGTTTCTAGGTCCACTAATAGTCAGGAACTTCACCTACTGGTTGTCTAGGTCACTAATTAGTCGGAACTCACCCTCACCTGGTTGTCTAGGTCACTACTTGTCGGACTCACCCTCACCTGGTTGTCTAGGTCACTAATTAGTCAGGAACTCACCCTCACCTGGTTGGCCAGTCACTAATTAGTCAGGACTCCACCCTCACCTGGTTGTCTAGGTCACTAATTAGTCAGGAACTCACCCTCACATCTGGTTGTCTCGGTCACTAATTAGTCAGGAACTCACCCTCACCTGGTTGTCTAGGTCACTAATTAGTCAGGAACTCACCCTCACCTGGTTTTGTCTAGGTCACTAATTAGTCAGGAACTCAACCCTCACCTGGTTGTCTAGGTCACTAATTCAGTCAGGAACCACCCGCTCACCTGGTTGTCTAGGGTCACTAATTAGTCCAGGAACTCACCCTCACCTGGTTGTCCTAGGTCACCTAATTAGTCAGGAACTCACCCTCACACTGGTTGTCTAGGTCACTAATTAGTCCAGGAACTCACCCTCACTGTTGTCTAGGTACTAATTAGTCAGGACTCACCCTCACCTGGTTGTCTAGGTCACTAATTAGTCAGGAACTCACCCTCACCTGGTTGTCTAGGTCACTAATTAGTCAGGAACTCACCCTCACCTGGTGTCAGGTCACTAATTAGTCAGGAACTCACCCTCACCTGGTTGTCTAGGTCACTAAATTAGTCAGGAACTCACCCTCACCTGGTTGTCTAGGTCACTAATTAGTCAGGACTCACCCCCACTGGTTGTCTAGGTCACTAATTAGTTCAGGAACTCACCCTCACCTGGTTGGTCTAGGTCACTAATTAGTCAGGAACTCACCCTCACCTGTTGCAGGTACTAATTAGTCAGGAACTCACCCTCACCTGGTTTTCTAGGTCACTAATTAGTCAGGAAACTCACCCTCATCTGGTTGTCTCGGTCACTAATTAGTCAGGAACTCACCCTCACCTGGTTGTCTAGGTCACTAATTAGTCAGGAACTCACCCTCACCTGGTTGTCTAGGTCACTAATTAGTCAGGAACTCACCCTCACCTGGTTGTCTAGGTCTTAATTGAAAGGGAAAAGCCCAAAACCAGCAGACAGTTACCAGGCCCGTCCATGGAATGAGTTGGACCTCCTGGTCTAAAACGATGTGTCTTGTCTTTCAGGATGGGATGATGATGTGTATGTTCATGCAGAATGCCCTGACCAAGGCTACTGAGGTAGGACACTAACCCTCTGAGGTAGAACGATCTAGATCATACCAGATGCTCTGGCGCACACTAACCCATGTGTTCTCTGTTGAAGGCTGCCTCTGTTGTCTGTAGCTCTGGTGGAAGGGAGCGCACTGGGAGGAGGAGCTGAGCTCACTACTGCCTGTGACTTCAGGTACAGTAACGTGACTCATTGTCCATAGATGGCACCGTTTTGTTTATTAAAACTTTAGGCCTACATCTAGATAGTGGAGAAAAGTAGGCTTTTTTTCAAGAAATTTCAAAAAACAAATCCACCAAGTTTCCAATCTCTAAACCAACGTCACGGTCTCTCCCTGCTAGGTTGATGGCGCCAGGCAGTGTGATCCAGTTTGTCCATAAACACATGGGTCTGGTCCCTGGTTGGGGCGGTGCAGCTAGATTGGTACGCATCGTAGGCGGCCAGAACGCCTTGAAGATGCTGGGTGGCGCTTTGAAAGTAGACCCAGAGATGGGGCTTCAGATTGGCTTGCGGACGGGGTCCTGGAGGGTTCCCCTGGCTGGGTCTGGAGCCAACACCCTCCTGGAGGCAGAGCAGTGGTTGGGACGCTACACCACGGGTCCAGCCCCGGTCATCAGAGCCATAAAGAACGTGGTGGTGTCTGGGAGAGAGCCCCCCTGGAGGTGGCTCTGAGCACTGAGAGGGACGTGTTCGGGACAGTGTGGGGAGGACCGGCTAACCTACAGGCTCTGGCCAGTAAGGCCAAACACAAGTGAATTAACTAGTCTTGCGATTTACATTGTATTCTCGTCCTAATGTTCTGGAGAAACCTAGAATGTCTGGAGTGGAAGCCGTCACCAGAAGACTGAACTGGAACACTAGGATGGGATGTAGAGGGTCTGAACTGAACACTAGGATGTGATGAGAGGGTCTGAACTGGAACACTAGGATGGGATGTAGAGGGTCTGACTGGAACACTAGGATGTGATGTAGAGGTCTGAACTGGAACACTAGGATGGGATGTAGAGGGTCTGAACTGGAACACTAGGATGGGAGTAGAGGGTCTGAACTGGAACACTAGAGTGATGTAGAGGGTCTGAACTGGAACACTAGGATGGATGTAGAGGTCTGAACTGGAACACTAGGATGGGATGTAGAGGGTCTGAACTCAACCAAACACACTGAACTAGTGTATTCATTCTGACAATTCTGTTGCTTAAAAAAAAAAGGGTCTCTTAAAACAGAAGCAAATGAATCCTACCTGTATTTGTCCAATAGCAACTCTAGTTTTAGTTGGGAAACGTTTTGGCAGAATGAATACATCCCTGAACTGTGCTCTGGGAGTTTGACAGTATCCAATGGCAGATGTATATTGCTGTTTTGTGAGTGACCACTAACAATCAATTATTTTTTGTGAAGAATTGTTACCGACTGTTGGGAACATTTTGGACCCGTCTAAAAGTGGTAATGTAATATTCTTCAGGGAGAGTCAGATGAGACACTAGTTGTGACATGTGAAGATGGTATTGTGCCTTTTGGCTTTTGTGGCTCTACTACAGTCCATTAACACTGGGGTGACCCAACGCCAGGTGTGACCCCCAACGCCAGGGGCGACCCCAACGCCAGGTGTGACCCCAACGCCAGGGGTGACCCCCAACGCCAGGGGCGACCCGCCAACGGCGACCCCACGCAGGGCGACCAACGCCAGGGCGACCCAACGCCAGGGGCGACCCAACGCCAGGGGCGACCCCCAACGCAGGTGACCCCCAACGCCAGGGGTGACCCCCAACGCCAGGGGCGACCCCCAACGCCAGGGCGACCCCAACGCCAGGGCGACCAACGCCAGGCGACCCACGCCAGGGCGACCAAGCCAGGGGCGACCCCAACGCCAGGGGCGACCCCCACGCCAGGGCGACCCCCAAGCCAGGGGCGACCCAACGCCAGGGGCGACCAACGGCCCAACGCCAGGGGGACCCCCAACGCCAGGGGCGACCCAACGCCAGGGGCGACCCAACGCCAGGGGCGACCCCCAACGCCAGGGGCGACCCAACGCCAGGGGCGACCCAACGCCAGGGGCGACCCTCTTCATTACAATACAAGCTTGATGTAGAAAAAAAAAGTGCCCGCATTTCTTAAGTCTCTTCCACAATTTCTTCCATTTGTACTACAATTACATGGCAAATACTAAACATATGACAAAACCACTCAGTCATCTTGAAGTCCATTTATTTAACAAAATACATCTACAGAGAGAGACAGAAGAGAAACAACTAGACTACTTCTCCCCCTGTGGCTGATCAGGCATACTCCTGATGATGTCTGAATCGCCTGTGGATGATTAGAAAAATAAATGACAAGTTACATTCTAGTAAAACCAGTCGTGAAAGAAAACAGTTTACTACACACACACACGTTGTCACATTTGTCCCCGTTTTTCATGAAGATTAAAAACCCCCTCACCTGGGTCAATGATGGCCAGTGTACAGACTCTGAAGTACTTCCCACAGGCCGTGCCCAGCTCTATGTTGTTCCCACTGTAGTGGTGGACCCCAGTTCTTAGCCAGCATAGCATAGTACTCTATCTCGGATTTCCTACAGGGAGAAGAGTTCAAATCACTTTTAGGGTGGATTCACTGTGGTACAATATCGGTGCTGAGTGAACCCAGTCACTTTTAGGGTGGGTTCACTGTGGTACAATATCGGTACTGGAGTGAACCCAGTCACTTTTAGGATGGGTTCACTGTGGTACAATATCGGTGCTGAGTGAACCCAGTCACTTTTAGGATGGGTTCACTGTGGTACAATATCGGTGCTGAGTGAACCCAGTCACTTTTAGGGTGGGTTCACTGTGGTACAATATCGGTTTTTGAGCAGGACGGCAAATATCTTCCATAGGGGAAAGAGACTTCCGCGCCAGCCAAGTAGTAGCACACCCGATTCAAATAATAAATTTAAGTAAATTCATTAGGCTCTAATCTATGGATTTCACACAACTGTGAATACAGAGATATGAATTCTGTTGGTCACAGACACCTTATCGAAAAAGGTAAGAGTGTGGATCAGAACCAGTCAGTATCTGGTGTGACCACCATGTCCCTCATGCAGTGTGACACATCTCCTTCACATAGAGTTGATCAGGCTGTTGATTTGTGGCCTGTGGAATGTTGTCCCACTCCTCTTCAATTGGCTGTGCGAAGTAGCTGGATATTGGCGGGAACTGGAACTCGCTGTCGTACACGTCGATCCAGAGCATCCCGAACATGCTTAATGGGTGACGTGTCTGGAGAGTATGCTGACCATGGAAGAACTGGGACATTTCCAGCCTGAATTGTGTACAGATTTCTTTCGACATGTGGCCATTCATCATCATGCTGAAACAATTGGGGCCCTCAGGATCACAGTATCCCTGTGTATTCAGATTGCCATCGTGTGTTGTCGTCCGTAGCTTATGCCTACCCATACTATAACCCCCCCCCACCTCCACCATGAGGCACTCTGTTCACAACGTTGACATCAGCAAACTGCTTGACCACACAACGGGGATTCTGGGAAGAGTACACTTCTTCAGAGTTGTCATTGGCCATTGAAGGTGACCATTTGTCCACTGAAGTCGGGTTACGACGCCGAACTGCAGTCAGGTCACCACCGGGGTGGTGAGGACGACGAGCCTGGAGATGAGCTTCCCTGAGACGGTTTCTGACAGTTTGTGTAGAAATTCTTCATTTGTACAAAACCCACAGTTTTAATCAGCTGTCCGGGTGATTGGTCTCAGACGACCCCACGCAGGTGAAGTAGCCCGGATGTGGACGTCCTGGGCTGGCGTGGTTACACGTGGTCGGTTGGACGTCCTGGGCTGGCGTGGTTACACGTGGTCGGTTGGACGTACTTCTCTACGGCAACAGCTCTGTGGACATTCCTGCAGTCAGCATGCTCCAATCAAAACATCTATGGCATTGTGCTGTGTGACAAAACTGCACATTTTAGAGTGTCCTTTTATTGTCCCCCCCCCCAGCACAAGGTGCACCTATGTAATGATCATGCTGTTTAATCCGCTTCTTGATATGCCACACCTGTCAGGTGAATATAGATTATCTTAGCGAAGGTAAAATGTTCACAACAGGTCAAAAAACAAATGTGAAAAAGCTTTGTGTTCCTATGGAAACTATCTGGGAGGTCTCTTATTTCAGTTCACGTCATGAGACTAACACTTCACARGTTTATATTTTGTTGTTCAGTGTAGTTACCTGAGGGCAGGTGTGTTGTTGGCCAGGATGACCAGCTTGGCTTTGCCCTGACGGATCATCCTCTGAGTCTGCTTGTAGCCCAGTACATATTTACCGCTCTTCATCACCAGCTGAAGCCGAGAGTTGATGGACTCCAGGGACTTTTTCTGGGGAGAGAAACTGATTAGAGACCAACTGTTRGGGGAAGTTGGRCTTCCGACAGTCAGGCTGCTTTTAGCCCACGACTGCATAAATAGGCTCCCGAGTGGCGCAGCGGTCTAAGGCACTGCATCTGTGCTAGAGGTGTCACTACAGACCCTGGTTCGATTCCAGGCTGTATCACACAACCTGCCGAGATTGGGAGTCCCATAGGGCTGTGCACAATGGCCCAACTTCGTTCGGGTTATGCGTCATTGTAAATAAGAATTTGTTCTTAATTGACATAGTTAAAATAAGGTTAAATAAATACCCCTCAAAAATGACAGAACACAAGGCAGTCCACGCATCATGGCATGTCAATATGAACCACACCAGGCGAGGGCCCGGTTTCACAAAAGCATCGTACGACTAAGTTCATCGTTAGATCCTTCGTAGGAGCAATGTTAAAACTCCGATCCGTTTCCCAAAACCAGCACTACTAAAGTTGTACTTAAACGCGAGTTATTTATCGACTGCTGCAGATCACTCGTATTACAGCTAAGTGCGTCGTTACATGCGTTTTTCCCCCTACTGCGTCACTTTATACACAGATGATAAACATAGAATCAAGATGTGTATCTGTCTCTGTGTGACCGCCGATAACTTCACAACGAAGTTGACTACAATACAAAGTGGCCAATGTCTTTACAATTGTTACAAACAAGGGAAGAAAATATGCTTTAAATGAAAACCGCGATGACTGCATTAAGGTGAATAGCCTGCATACGGTATATGCTACACAGGCCTACATATTTCAATGATATCCAAGTCAATTTGAATGTTAATTCAATGGGGTTTCAGACTATTTGGTCAAATGTATTTGACTGGTGGAAGCTTACCCGAGATGAGCGCTGCCTTTATTACACATGCCTCAACGACGCACCTACCGAACGTTATCGTGGTGTTTTGGGAAACGCATGTTACATCTACCGCCCTAGGAAAGATGCATCGTAAAGACACTCGTGACCCTAAAGTTCMTTCGCTAACGGGAAAGCGGACCCTGGGATAAATGGAACGATTTGAAAATAACATTTACCCATCACCGATTAAGTTTAAGGATGTGCACAAACATTAATATAAATGAACGATTTTTTTTCCAATCTCAAACTCACAGTTTTCTTAGTGGCCACCATGTCTGCAGTTTAGATGTTACTAGCCCACCTAAACGAGGGTATCACATGCAAGAATGAGTGATTATAATCTTCTGACGACATCAACCGGAGAGTTTCGCTAAACGCACAGCAATCTACACTATCGGGTAGTTGAATGAAAGAAGGGAGAACTACCTCCCAGACTACAGTGCGTGTGTTTGGCAAAACAAATCATCGCGAGAAGTGGAGTGAGATGTGCAGCAGACTGGCACCAAAWTTTGAAAACATCTCAGTCCTAAACACACACAGTTCAATAGGAGGACGAGAAGACGGTCAGTTGTAGTCTGTAGTCTGTATACGTGACAACACGATACAACTCTTTGGAATGTCCGACATTTCTAGCTACATTTTAGCTTAGCCTTTTGGCTAGAAGTAAGTAAACAACACTTCGACACTAACTTTCTGAAACAATAGYTAGGTAAGTAAYGTTAACTAGTTTGCTACGTAACGTTAACGTTTGTCTCAGGCTTGTAACGTTACATATGCATTACATTTTAGTATGTATTTCAAGGTGAATTGCTAACGTTAGTATATTAATTTTCAGCTAATAATCAAATTGTTTAACGAGCAAAGCTAACTAGTAATAATACAACAAACAATGGACGCTACATTGCACGCACATTCTGAAATTGCAACTGCTTTTTAACATTTTTGTTTTGACGCTAGCTAGCTAGCCAGCGGGCTAATGGGTCTCTCTAGGGAGAGAGGGAACCAAACAGTGTACCCAGCCAACCAGCCCCAGGCGAGGTTTTTGGCGTCGCAGTGCAGTTTGAGCGGGCGAATGGGAGCCATGGAGATATTTAGACGAACATTTAAATACCCAAGCGAGGGGATTTAAATGCCGTTTATCAACGGCACACGACCGCATAGCAACGATGGAATTGTTGGCACTATCGTTACAGTTTCTGGTTGTTTGTTTCATCCACTGGAAGGTTAAAGTAACTACTCTCATAACCTGTTAGCTATTTACCTGTTACTATTTTTTTTTTTTTGCTGAAGTCAGCTAGATATATTTGTATTTTCCAAAATTGAGTACAGGTTAACATGTTTGTCCAATTGTCTAATTTTAGCTAACTAGCTAGCTACATGAATTAACTTCGAGGCTACGTTAGCAAACTAGCTAGCTAGCGTACAACAAAAGTGGCTTAACGCTTTTTGTCTAAATGCCATTGTTTTTCAATGTCTTCTCACAGATCAGTTTGAAACACCAGACCCGTCACCTGGTGAATATTTGTGTTTCTACATCTTAAAGGGAGTATGGATCACTGTCTCAAACCAGATGTCAATTGCCACAGCCTCAAAGACCTGCAATATGGAGCTTGTCATGACAGTGGATACTGGACAGTGGTTACACCTCTACAATTGAGAGCGGGAGACGATTTTAACCTCTCAAAGTGTTTTTCTTCAGATGGTTTTCATGAAACGCCTAAAGAGAACGTTTCACAGAAATGCGAACTCTGTCACCCAGAAAGAACAGACAAAAAAGAGGCTGTCAGAAGTCCACAGAAAGACATCTTAGAAGCAGACAGCTGGTGTGAAAACTCCTAAAGTATCAGGAGAGATCCGTTCCGAGAAGACGTCTCCTCATGTCTTAATCTGCCTCGGAGGGTAAAACTTCAGACGATACAGAAACACCATGCACTAAAAGGACGGACTCTTCAGCGAATGGGAGAACTGAACACGGCTCAAATGTGGTCTTTGACTCAACAGATGCCTTTACTGTTGGCGCTTTGGCTACGAGCACTTTAAAACCAGAAGATGTGCTTCTCTCCGGCAGGAAACTACGCCTCCTCTTCTCTCTTGTAAAAACCTCAACACTTGAAGATGGTAAATGCAACACGACCAACGTCGCTCTCTTGAGAAAGGCGTCTGATACGTCGCTCTCGGATGCAGACCTGGAAGAGAGCATCGTCCCCTCAGACCTCCTTACCACTGAGATGCTGGAGACCCCACGCTATAACAGATTAACACCCTCGGTGAAAAATAATTTCCAAACTCCAATCGACAACAACGTAGCAGCACCCTCTCGGGCAGCCGAGTGTCCTGAGCACCCTACTCCTAACCACTTCGACACCCTCCTCCACCCCTACTCCTAAACACCACTTCGACACCCCTCCTCCACCCCTACTCATAAACACTATGACCGCTTTGTGTCTGACGACAGGCTTCAGCTCCTTGGCTCTGGATAAATCCAGGACTCCACGGTAGACAATGATGGTTCCTTCCAGGAGCTGCTGCTGTTGTCATCGGGTAGTTCCAGGTGCAAGGAGACCCCCAGCAGGCTGGCTGAGATGAAGAGGAGGTAGGCAGATAGCTTTGACTTCCATTGAACGCCCAGAACAGTGTCTCACGCCAATCCTTGAGTACCCCAACAGTATATACAAATGTGTGCTGTTGGGGGGGACTCAAGGACCGGAGTGAGAACACCATAGAGCGTTTCAGGTGTGTGTGTGGGGTAGTGATATATATGGGTTTTGTAGCTAATTATTGTAAATAAATTAAATTGTACTTGGTGAACACGTTGGCGCTGTCGAGTGTTGTTGTTGTAAAGTTATTTAGAAGTAAAAAAAAAAATGCGATCAGGCCAGACGGAGCGCCAGCGGTCGCCGTCCACCCCGAGAGGGCGGGTCCCAGGTCTGAGGGGGACGGCGGGGAAACGAACGCATGGCAGCCCACAGAACTCATCGCAGAGAGAAGAACCTGATATCCCAGGGACATTTGGAGCGCGGCATCTTCAACTTTTGAGGATGACGACGGTGACTCTTCCGGTATGTTGACGCCGCCGAAACGACCACCGCTAGCTTAGAGGACCTGTCCTTCACGCCGGCCCTGCAGATGGTCCAGGCCCTGTCCCAGAGGACATCCAGGATTGTTGCTGAGCACACCAGTCTGGAGGAACTGCTTGAGTGTCGTCGTGGAGAGGATAGGTAGGCGCTTGTTTTCGTTATGGGGTGATCCAGGCTATGAGCTCTTGGTCTTGGGGATTAAGCCGTGGTTGTTATGTTCGCGTTTTGAGTTGTTTAGAGGGATGGGTCCTGGGTGGGAAGGAGACAGTCGTTTTAATTGGACTTGTGAGCTGAAGTGTTTTGAAGAGGTAGAATCTCAGCACATCCTAGCTAAGGATCCTGTCGAATCAGCTGTGTTCGCGCTGGTATGCTGAATATTTGTCTGATTAGGGGTGTGTGGATGTGTGTGTTGGGGGTGGGGGTGATGTATCGTGACCCTTGCAGGTATAATGTCTTCTAGCCCGCGATTGGACTGTTATTGGTTTCCTGCGAGCATTTTGTGTTGTAGTTACAGGGCATGGTCGAATTCAAGAAGTTGGTTGTTGTGTCGAGCTTTAAAATGCTATGTGTTTTGTTGTTCATTTCGCCAGGTGTATCACCATGGATGACAGTGAAAACAGTGTTTTTTTAATCTAGAAATTGTAGCAAATGTATTGATGATATTTGAGTGTTGAAATACAGTTTTTGCTCTTCTTTACATTTTTAGTAGTAATTGTCATTACACTTTCTGCTCAGTGAATGTCTGGTAGATACTTTGAGACGCCACCTTTGCGCGGCAATGTGGATTTAGTGCAGGGATGATACATGATCTTGTTTGCGGTTCTCGTTGTGGCATGGTTGTATCTTGGTTGCTGTCTCGCGTTTGGAGTGTTGTGGTTCTGTTCGGGGTTCTTTCTGGGGTATGCCTCTGTCAGCTTGGTGTTGATGTACTCGTCTGGTTGTTTTGTGGGTCTGGATTAAGTTACATGTCGCGGCTATTTGTGTTAGTGTTGCTTCGTTTTTTGGGGATAGGTTTGTATAAGTGTTTTGGTGTCTGTGTGTGTTTAGTGCTTTGGGTAGAGAATGGCTCGTTCTAGTTTGGTGTGTTGATCAGGGGGTTTTGAGGATGGTTAGGTTCTTTGTCGGAGTTACGTGGTTGAGATAGTGTGATTGGTTGCTTGTTGGATACTTGGGTTGTGGTAGTAAGTTGGTTAGTCTTCGAGGTGGCTTGGGAGGTAGGAGTTGCTTTAGCGTGTTGTGTTTAGGTGGGGTGATAGTGATTGCTGTGTTGCATCGTGCTTTTGGAGTCTCGGCGTTGAGTGGGTTAGATGATAGGTGTTGTCTGTCAGCTTTGGCTCTCGTCTGTGTTGATTCGGGGGTAGATGGTTAGTGTGTTGGGATTCGTTGTGGATGGTAAGTGGTTAGTGTGTTGGTTTAATATGTGCTGTGTTGCGAAGCTTGTTGTTTGTGTGGGAGTCTCTTGTACGGGTTGTAGGGCATGGTCGATATGTTGTTTGGGTTACTTAGCGTTCTTCGAGACTGGCGGTTTACGGGTATCGTGTCTCCGTGTTTCTTGTGACTTGCTAGGAGGATGTGAGATGTCTGTGCAGTACTGTTGGAGTCTCGTGTGTGTCTGGGGTCATTCATTGGTGTGGATTCTGGGCGGTGTCAGCTTATGGTTAGTGTTGGAAGTGATGGTAATTGTGTAGTCTCGTCGTTTTGGGGTGTTGATTCTGTTTCCCTGGTGATTGGATCGGTCGTCGTCATTTGTGTGTTGGATTCCAGGGGTGATTGGTACGAGGTGAGTTGTGTGTTTGGCAATGCTCTCCGCTGGTTTATGTGGTTGACTTCGTTTTCTAGTTGTGGGTTTATTGATGCTTTGTCAGCTTGGTAGAATTGAGCGTCTATGGGTTGTGCTGTTGTTCAGGGGATTAGAGCTGATGTGGTTAGTTGTTGTTGGGAAGGTTGAGTGGTCTTGCAGAAAGGTCTAGTGTTTGTTGGAGTATTCCCGGTGTGCGGGTATGAGATGGTTGTGGTTGTGTAGTGTGAGTGGGATGTAGATCGTTTTGGTCGTTTGGGTGTCTCAGGTGAGGATAAGGGCTTTGTTGGAAGTACTGGGTTTGGCTTTGCGTGGTTTTTTGTTTGTGTTTCTTTGAGTTCTTCGGGTTCGAGTGTGTGTAGTTGGTCATGTCTGTCAGCTTTAGTCTCGTCTGTGTTGGGATTATGTGGATGGGGGTAGAGATGGTTACCTGTGTTGGTTAGTGTATTGGGTGGTGATCGAGCTTATGTGGTTAGTGTGGTCTTGGTGCATCGTCGGTTCGATGTAGATAGTATGGTGTTCTTGGTTGAGTGGTGGTCTGTCATTAAGTAGACGTGGTTAGTGGTTGGTCAGGTGTTGGTAGATGCTTCGTTGTTAGCCGTGTTGTGGTTATGTGGGTAGTGAGTCGTGTGTTGCAGAGCATGTGTTGGTGTGTTGGTTATTGGGTAGTCATGCTAAGTAGCATGGTTTGTTGGGTTTATGTCGTGTCAGCTTGTTTTGGAGTCTTCATAACGTGGCGGTAAGAGATGGTTTGTGTTGGGATATGGTGGTTGGATTAATGATGTTACTGTGGTCTGGGAGCATTTCTGGGTGCAGTCGGTTCTGTGGTTTTGTTGTGGGTGGGTATGTTGTCAGCTTTGATCTCGTCCATTGGGTATGTCTGTCAGCTTGGTCCTCCGTCGTTGGGTATGTCGTCAGCTTTGAGTCTCGTCTTGGGTATGTCGTTGTCCGCTTTGAGTCTCGTCTTGGGTATTGTCTGGTCAGCTATAGTGAGGGTGTTAAGGATGCTTGTGTAGGTTGCGTCATTTTTCGTGTGTGGAGGGAAGATGGTTGTATGGTCTGGTCAGGCTGTGTGTTGGTTCAGATCATCGGCTTCAAGGTGTTGTGTGTTGGGATTTTAGGAGTGGATATGTCTTGTCGAGAGCTTTGAAGTCTCGTCATGGTTCGTGTTGTTGGTTGTTCAGGTGAGTCTGTCTGTATCGAGCTGTTGTTGTGTTAGTGTTGGCGATGTACAGGATGGTGATATTGGGTAGGGTGTATGGTTCTGATTTCACAGCGTGTTGGATGGTTTCGATACTGGTCGTTTCTGGGTTAGTGTGTGAGGGTAGGTGATGTGGTTTAGTGTGTATGTTGCGTGTATTCAAGGCGTTTGAGTGATGAGAGAGTTGCTGTTGAGTGTGTTGGGTTCCGAGGGTTGTGGATGGGTGTGTTGTGGTTCAGGTTGATAGGTAGAGGTCTGGTTTGGTATGGGTTCCTTTGGTGAGGGGGATGGTTTAGTGTCTGGTTGGGATTAGGATTGGATCTCGGTTCAAATTGTTGATGTGTTGGAATTAGGGTTGTTTCGTTTTAGGAAAGTCGTGTCTAGTGATGTGTTGGTTCAGTTGCACAGTGTTGGGTAGGAGAAGTTTTTGGTGTTAGTCCTTGTTGTGTCCCGAGTCTGGCGGCTGTAGGATTTCTCGGTCCATGTTATATGAGATGGGTTCCGGAGTTCAGGTATTTAGGTAGGCTGGTTGTGTTGTTGGTTAAAGGTGATGGTAGAATGTCTAGTGTTTGGTATGTGGAGATGATGGGTTGTGAGCTTGGATAACGTGGGTGAGTAATGGGTTGTTTTTTGAGGCTGTATTGATGTTGGCACTATCGGTGAGTTGCGTTTTGCGAATGTCCAGGTTTCGATGCGGTTAGATGGTTAGTGCGCTAGTGTCTGGTTTCCCAGGCCAAGGAACTCGGTGATTTGGGATTTAGTTGTTGGTGTTGTGCTTCATGTGTGAGGTACAGAGGATGTTTAGGGTTGATGGTTAGAATGGTTGACTGTCGTGATGGTGAGGGTGTACGCATGTTTGTGCGTTATGTGTTGGGGATTAGGTGGAGATGTTACGAGATGGTTGTGTGTGTTCGGTTCAGGTTGGTGAGTGGTTGTATGTTGGGTAGTGAGGGTAGATTGTGGTTAGTGCATCTGTTTGGATTCAGGTATGGTAGGATTGTTTTGGATGTCGTTGGATTAGGTGCATGGGGCTAGAGCAATGCGTTAGTTGTTGTAGACTCCCGAGTTGGCGGTGATGAGGTGGTTGTGTGTTGAGATAACGTGCCCGATGCGATGGTATTGTGGTGAGTTGTGTTTGGTCAAGTGAGGTAGGTGGTTAGGGTTGGGGTTTTTTGGGATTCAGGATGGTAGAGATTGGTTGGTGGTGGGGATTAGGAGATTAGGATGTTCGTTGTGTCGGATTCAGTGGGTTAGAGATGGTTAGGTGTGTTGGGATTCGTGGGTTAGAGATGGTTGTGTGTCTGGATTCCAGGTGGGTAAGGAGAGTGTGTGGGTTCAGGTGATGGGTAGAGATGGTTGTTGGTGGGATAGTAGGTAGAGATGGTTAGGTGTTGATTGGTGAGGATAGTGGTTGTTGGTGGGGATTCAGTGAGGTGAGATGGTGTGGGTGTTCCAGGTGGGTAGATGGTTGTGTGTTGGTTAGTGGTGATGGTGTGGTTAGTGTGTTGGGTTAGGTGATGTGGGGTGTTTGGTGTTGGTTAGTGAGGTAGGATGGTGTGTGTTGGGATAGGTGAGGTAGAATGCGTTCGTGTGTTGGATTAGTGATTGTGGATGGTTAGTGTTTGGGACGGCCAGCTCTATTTCGTAGAAGGTCGCCTGGGTTGAGGATGGTAGTGTGTTTGGGATGGAGATGGATGTTAGGTGTGTGGATTCAGGTGAGGAGTAGGTGTTGTTGGTTGGTATTCGCGGGTAGGTGAGGTTGAGGTGTTTGTGTGTTTGGGATTAGGTGGTGAGTCTGCGGGTTTTGTGTTGTTGGGATTCAGTGAGGATAGAGATGGTAGTGTTTTGGGATTAGGTATGTTAGGATGGTTTTGTGGTTGGGATTCAGGTAGTAGATGGTTATGTGTTGTTAGTGAGGTAGAGTGTTAGTTGTGTTGGGATTTCAGGTGTGGTAGAGTGGTTACCCTGTGTTGGGTAATGAGAGAATGGTAGTGTTTGGGACTTTTGAGGTTTGAAGTTGTAAGAGTAGGGTTACGAGTGTGTTTGGGTTAGATCGCGTAGGGTAGGAGGTTGTGTATAGTCAGTGTGTTGGGATTCTTGGCGTTGCTCAGATGATCTGGCTCGATGTCTGGGTTTTGTGTGGATAAGAGGCATGGTTGATATGTTGTGGCGTTCATAGGTAGTGGAAATGCTGTTTTGTTTGTTTTTGGAGTTCCAGGTGGATAGATGTGTGTGTTGGATTCAGTGAGGTAGAGTCGGATGGTTGGTGTGGTCAGTGTGGTAAGATGGTTGAGGTTGGGTCAGGTGGGTAGAGTGGTTAGTGTGTTGGGATTAAGGAAGGGCTGAGGGGTTTCCGTCTCGTGGGGATTCTAAGGGTTCGAGGAGATACGAAGTAGGATGGTTATGAGATTGTGCTTGGCTGATTCAGGTGGTATTGGGTAGAGGTGTTAGTGTGTTGGTTGTGATTGGTAAGATGGTTAGTTGTTTGGGATAGGATGGATAGAGATGGTAGTGTGTTGGATTCAAGGTGGGTGAGAGGTGGTTTAGGTGTTGGTAGAAGGTGAAGTAAAGATGGTTAAGTGTGTTGGTTAGTGGTGATGGTGGATGGTTGTGTGTTGGGATTGGACCGGCCACTCGTAGGCGCAAGTCTAGGCTAGATCCGTTAGGTAAGATTTGTGTTCAGGTGTGTTGGGATTAAAGGTGGCCTTGCTTAGGGCAGGGAGTCATATGGTTAGTGTGTTGGGTTAGATTTCAAGTTTGATGGTCGAGATGGAATGGTTTTACGTGTCCGAGCTTCTTAGGAGCTACAGCTCTAGGGGTAGATTTCGAGTTTTGTTTATGGACGGCCAGCTCCTAGACAGAGTCTAGGTTGATGAAGTTTGGACGGACGGCCAGTTCTAGTGGCATTTGAGGAATTAAGGGTAGTCGTAGGGTTTAGATCAGTTTGTTAGTGTTGTGGGATTAGGTGAGCGGGACGGCTGGCTCTATAGGGGAAATGCTGTATTCGTTAGTGTTATATCAGTTTGTGTCGGAGTTTACGGGCGCAGCTCTAGCAGGAGTCTAGGTAGATTCAGTTGTGTAAGAAGATTGGTTGAGTGGTGTGGTTGGGATTAGGGGGTGTGGTTGGGTGTTGGGTTCGTGAACGGGTACGCAAGCTCTAATGGTGGCGTAGTGGATTCGGTTTAGTGGTGGTAGGTGTTTAGTATGCGTTGGAGTTTTAGGTGATTGTGGTGAATGGTTGTGTGTTGGATAGGGGGGTAAACTGGGTTTCCATCTCTCTGATGACAGGAGTCTATAGGTGGGGGAAGTGAGGTGAGTGTTTGGTGGTTAGTGTGTGGAGTTAACGGACGGGCCACGTTGTGAGGCAGGGTAGAGAAGTTTGTTTGAGTGGTGTTGGGTTTGAAATTTCGAGTTGGTCCGAACGGTGTTAGTGTTGTACGTGGCGGAGGTCTATTGTCAGAGTCGTAGGTGGGAAGTTTAGAATCCAGATTTTGGTTCAGGTGTTGTTGGACAGTTCCCCAGCTCTAGGCAGAGGTGTGGTAGTGCTAGGATATATATTAGTTTGTGTTTGGGATATGATGGTTAGGTGGATGTTTTGTGTTGGGAATTCAGTGGGGTGAGGTGGTTGTGTGTTGGGATTAGGAGGGTGAGTGGTTTTTGTGTGTACGGTCCAGACTGCTAGAGCATGGAGTGCGTAGTTAAAGAATATGATCAGTGTTTTAAGTGTGTTGGGTATGAGGGGATGGTAAACGAGCCGAGCTCTAATGCGAGTTTGAGTTGCTAGTTGGGGTTGGTTGATCAGTTATGGGGGTTCGGGAGTGGTTATTGTTGGAATTCAGTTACTGGCTAGTCTTCTAGATGGTATTCGTAGGGTGATCGATTTGTGTGGTATGGGGGGTGCGCAGACTTAGGTACTAGGTAGTTTCTTGAGGAGTTAATAATAGCGTATGATTTTTCAATTCCTAAGATTGGGATGGAGTGTATCACTGTTTGTGGATTTATGCTTGGATTTAGTGGGTGTTAGAGTAAAAACTTTTTTAAACGTGACGTGGCCGGAAGATGTGGTGTTTGTGTAGTTGAGGGGTCTTCATGTCGCCCTCCAGATATTATGCCTGTAGCAAGGATCACGGTGCGTTCTTTGGCATTATTAAGGACGATGTGTCCTGGCGGTGCGTGATTAGTTAGTGTGTTAGGGATTAACTAAGTCGAACTCCGATGGACCTGGTTATATAACAGGGTGGTGTTGGTGTTGTTTCGGGTGTTTTACTTGTGAAGTGCTATTGTTACCAAACCATTGAAATTTGGTTGGTATCAGCTGGAACTCCAAGTGTGTTTGTGGGAATTGTGATTAGCGTGACTGTCTCGGTTAACTGTGGGTGGATTAGGTGGGTGGTGTTTAGTGTGTTGGGTTAAGGTGGTGGGTAGATGAATTCAGTATAGGATGTGTGTTGGATTCAGTGTTGGTAAGTCAGGTGATTAGCTCGAGTCGGTTGTGATCTTAGCAAGTGGGATTGTGGTGTTGTGTGTTGGATAAGTGTTGATGGTTGTTGTCGTTGGTTTAGTGGGAGTGAAATCGGAACACAATGAAGGTTTGTGATGCTGGTTTTAGTGAGTTTATCATAAGATAGATTTCTTATTCATTTTCTATAAAAATTTGTGCCATTCTAAAACATGTTTTCACTGAGTTTGTCCATGTGTGTTTGATGGTTGTGTGTTGGGTCGGGTTGATTGATGGCAATGTGTGCATGAAGTAGTTAGGTCTGGTTGAGAGGAACAATTGATCGGTTTGAAATCAACGTACGGTGTATACCTAGAGCTGAAGATTATATGTGGTTAGTAAAGTCAAGGCTATGTGATATACTCTCTGAAGTTACGAAGTGGTGTTTATCAGGAGTTTTGTTACTTGTTTCGTCTGTTGGTGGGTTAGCATAACCTATGTATAGTCAATAGAACGGCTTGCTAGGAACGTTTTCGGCTTTATGGTTTGAATTACCGTATTCGAGATTTGTCTGATGGTATCAGTTTTGTTGTTCGGATGGTGAATGGTCGAGAATGCTGTTTGGTGTGGTGTCTGCTGGGTTAGTGCTACAGGGTTTTAGGTGCAGGTGTCCCGTTAGCTGTGTATGATGTGGTGTCTATAGGTTCAGGGAGCATAGGTGTTCGATGGGTCCGCAGGGATTGGTTATGGGTACAGTGCTTTAGCGCTGAGGTGATGGACGTTTAAAGTGGTCTCTGTGGATTGGGGTGATCCTGCGCGTCGTGAGGCTAGAAAGACCAGTGTGGTTTCTCGAGCATTTGATGTAGAAAAGCACTATGTCTGGCCCCGTATTTGATTTGAGTTGAGATTGTCCGGACAGTGAGGAGTTGCCTGATCTAGGATTCAGGTCGTGTGGGAGTGTCTGGTATGTGAGTCTATGTTCCGATTTAAGTTGATGGTGGTTTGTAGGATTCAGCGTCCGTGTTTGTGAGTGGTTGCGGAGGGTTAAATCGGGGTTCCAGTGTTAGTGTTTCGTAAGGGGTCTTGGCTTCTCAGTTGGTCTTGGGGATCTTGAAGGGGAATCGGTTATTCCAGAAGTGTGTTAGTTGGGTTGCAGGGATTTTCCGGGGTGTCGCGATGAATGTAGTGTCTAGGATTCTTAGTGTTTTGGGAATATCTAGGTGGGTAGAGTTCTAGTGAGTCGTTGTGTGTCAGTGTGGATTGTGGTCTAGTGGACAGGTCCAGGTTTAGTAGATGGATTAGTGTCGTTTAGGATCTATAAGGTTCCATTTGTGTAGCGTGTCTATGGGATTGCGGTGGTTCCGTTGTGGGTTTAGTGTCTGAGGATGCGGGGTCCGGATTGGTATGGTTGTGTGGATTTGGATGATTTTCGTGCAAAGTGCTCCGGAGTCGGTGATGACTGGTGTAGAGTGGCGTGAGTTGGGATTACGTGTGTCGCAGTGGTGTTGTAAGCGTTCGGGTGTGTGCATTGGTTCCGTGTTGAGTTGTAGTGTTAGGATCTGGGTCCGGTGAGTTGGTTAGTTGTGTTGGTGTTTGAGGTGTGTCTGACTGATCGAAGGTCTCGGTGGTGTATGTTTCTGTTTGAGGTCGGTTTCGTCCGGGTGTGTAGTGTGAAGTGTTGCGTGATGGATCTAGGTTGCGTCGTTTGGTGTGTGTGTGTAACTAGGATCAGAGTCGTGCGTTGTGTGTTGGTTCAGTGTAGTGTCTAGGGATCAGGTCGGTGATGGTACGAGTTAGTGTTTAGGATCAGGTCCGTGTAGTGTTCTTGTGATGTGGGTATACGTGATGCTGATTTGGTTATGAAGTGTTGGTTGAGTGTGTTCTTTATGGATTCAATCGGGTGTGGGTGCTCCGTAGTGTTTGATAGGGTTCTAGGATCGGCGTCCGTGTTAGTGTTTGGTTTAGGGGTCGGGTCCGTGTAGTGTCTAGGGTCGAGTGGTGCGTGGTAGCGTGTGTTGGGTAATTGATCTAGGGTCGGGTTAGGTCGTGGTATTAGTGTGTTGGTTCAAGTGTTAAGAGGTGTCTAGGGCTCGGGTCGTGGTCCGAGTCTAGGGCCGGGTCGTGTAGTGTCTAGGGTCGGGTCCGTCTTAGTGGGGATTCAGGGTGTTTGGTGCGCGTTAGGAAGTGGTTAGGTCGTGTGGTGTGGGTAAATTCGTGGATGGATGTTAGTGTGTTTGGTATGCTTGATGGTGATGGTTGTTCCGTTTGTGTTTAGGTCTAGAGTGGTCGGTTCGCGATTGTTGTGTGTGGTCATATCAGGTGGTCGGGGTAAGCCGTGGTTGTGAGTGTGTGGGGTGTACGCGGTG
>NW_019946018.1:0-2088 GCF_002910315.2 Salvelinus sp. IW2-2015
CAACATGATGTTCAACTATGATGATTCAACATTGGTGTTTCAACATGTGTTCAACGATGATGTTCTCACACATGTGTTCACACATGATTTTCAAACATTCAACAGCAAAAGGTCAAGATGTTTACATATTTCATAATCTTTACAGTGATACACAGTAGTACGTAAAAGCACACACACACAGCTATTCCTGCTGGAGCTGTGTGGGCATGTCTGTGAGTGGTGAAGAGCTGTGTGGGCATGTMTGTGAGTGGCACGCGTAGATGGAGCGAGTGACACAGTCAACGAGTCTCGCTGGCTGGGCGTCCTGTGATGGCTTGTAAAAGCA
Source organism: Salvelinus sp. IW2-2015 (assembly GCF_002910315.2). Classification (NCBI taxonomy): domain Eukaryota; kingdom Metazoa; phylum Chordata; class Actinopteri; order Salmoniformes; family Salmonidae; genus Salvelinus; species Salvelinus sp. IW2-2015. The sequence continues at coordinate 326 of NW_019946018.1, forward strand.
TCATGGGCTGCAGACCCAACTCTGCTGTCCTCCGAACTGGATCATAATAAACTGATTCACATGTTTGTCTCATCCTCCTCTTTTATTGGGTCTAGGTTACTATGTGCTGTAGGTCGGTTGCATTAGAATATTCTGGAAAGAGGCCCAGGCCAACATCGTTTCCTTTCCTCAGCTTTCCTCAGCTTTCCTCAGCTGTAGCCGCGTTTCGTTAGAATTCCCATTCGATTTTTCCCATCTTGGAATTGTTTTCTCAATTTGACTTCATGTGGACAGACATATAATTTGTCATTTAAAATAGAGTTGTGATTGAGAATAAGCGTAGATTCTGAATCACATAAATTGTTCGGAGCAACTTTTAAAGGACAAACACTTTTCATAACTTTAATTTGTCTTAATGCTTTTATGATAATTAAATGAGTAGGATTAGGCTTTTGGCCATTTGGATCACAGCGGCAAGGAAGGATTTTAATTTTTTCTTGTCTCGCATGCCTGCATCTTTTTTGGTCATATAGTGCTTTGCTCCGCTGTAAGGCATGCTCATATTTCGTTAAAAAACAACTTCAAACTTTCTGAGATTGAAACTCCAGCAGATTGTTTGACGGTAGAAATAGCGTAGCGGGAGAAATCGAAAAACGTTATCGGAGCGAGAGGAAACGACAACATATTTTCTGACTTGACATTTAGAGCTGCTTTTTGACTCTCTGCAATCGTTCATAATACGGTGGAAACGCCTTTTTGTCATTTCAGGCCAAAGAGTTCAATCTTAGTTGCATCAGACCAAGAATCTTGTTTCTCATGGTCTGAGAGTCCTTTAGGTGCTTTTGGCAAACTCCAAGCGGGCTGTCATGTGCCTTTTACTGAGGAGTGGCTTCCGTCTGGCCACTCTACCATAAAGGCCTGATTGGTGAAGTGCTGCAGAGATGGTTTCCTTCTGGAAGATTCTCCCATCTCCACAGAGGAACTCTGGAGCTCTGTCAGAGTGACCATCGGGTTCTTGGTCAACTGCCTCAGTTTGGCCGGGCGGCCAGCTCTAGGAAGAGGGTTGGTGGTTCCAAACTTCTTCCATTTAAGAAGGATGGAGGCCAATGTGGTTCTTCAGGACCTTCAATGCGGCAATTCCTTCAACCTCATGGCATGGTTTTTGCTCTGACATGCGCTGTCAACTGTGGGACCTTATAAAGACAGGTGTGTGCCTTTCCAAATCATGTCCAATCAATTGACTTTACCAAGGTGGACTCCAATCAGGTTGTAGAAACATCTCAAGGATGATCAATGGAAACAGGATGCACCTGAGCTCTAATTTCAAGGCCCATAGCAAAGGGTCTGAATACTTATGTAAATAAGGTAATTCTGTTTTTGATTTTTAATAAATGTGCAAAACTTTCTAAAAACCTGTTTTGCTTTGTCGTTATGGTATTGGATGTCATTATGGGTATGTGATGTCATTATGGGGTATTGTGATGTCGTTATGGGCTATTGTGATGTCATTATGGGGTATAGTGATGTCATTATTGGGTATTGTGATGTCATTTATTGGGTATTGTGTGTAGATTGCTGAGGAATTGTTTTATTCATCCATTTTAGAATAAGGCTGTAAAGGAACAACATTTGGAAAAAGTCAAGCAGTTTCAAGCAGGGTTCATACAGACATTGTCAAGTCAAATTCAAGGTCTTTTAGGGACTTTGTCAAGCACTTCATTGTAATCAAGGACCTCAATAGTATACAAATGTATGGGCCTAATATAGACCCCCCCCCCCCCCAT
>NW_019946018.1:2113-16594 GCF_002910315.2 Salvelinus sp. IW2-2015
GGAAACGAGGGCCCGTCGCTTCATAGTTATCTTTCTGTAATATAACATATAAATATAAATATAATATAACATATATATATAAATATAATATAACATATAATATATAATATATTATAGCAAAATATAACATATCCATTGACGTAGGCCATAGCAAAAAATTATACATATCCATTGACGTAGGCCATAGCAAAATATAACATATCCATTGACGTAGACCATAGCAAAAAAGGAATACAGGCAATTTATTCTGAATGTAAAAGATTATTTGAAAAAATATATATATAATAATTGTTTTGCAGATACACGTGAAAGTATTCACACCCCTTGACTTTTTCCAAATTTGTTACATTACAGCCTTATTCTACAATGGATTAATTGCTTTTTCCCCCTCTTCAATCTACACACAATACCCCAAATTGACTATTCCAAAACATATTTTTTTTATTTTTGGCTGATTTATAAAAACATAAGTTTCAGACCCTTTACTCAGTACTTTGTTGAAGTACCTTTGGCAGCGCGAGCTCTTGAACAAGAGCCATCCTGGACGATACTTCTTATTGGGGTACCATTAGGATAGGATAGACACTATACTGAAGCTTACAGATGGCGCTATGACGATCAAAACAATTGGTCAGTGAAGAATTTCAGCGGGAAGAGCCGCTATGTGCTTCGCCAACTCTTCTGACTTCGTGTAGTCTCACCTCACGAAACGCTGTCGCAGTGTCAAGGGGAAGAAATGATATGCCGATGCGTTGCTGAGCAAACAGGAAATTTTGGACTTCTTAGCTAATGTGTTGCAAGCGTTATCATCTTCTAATCTTACAATCTGATTGTGTACATAGAGGGTCTGAGTAGGATTCTATGTTAACCGGAAAATTGCACATGCGTCTAGAAACATTTCAGCCGATTAAGAGACAATAACAAATCTTTCAGATCCGTACTTAAGCACGCCACTCCTGCGGGTCTTAAATACACTACAAGGTTTGGTAGTAATGCTAGCCTGAATTGCAGGAATGTTCTCTGAAACAGGATTGATCAAAATTAGGAATACAGCCTTATGCATTGACTGTCTAAGTGACTCCAATAGCTAAGTTTGATCGTTGATGTCACCTTACTTGCGGACAAGGCGATGTAGCCTCACTTCACCCCATTGAGCGACTCGAAGGCTAACAACTGTGAAGACCGCTCTGGAGCTCAAGTGAGTGTCTCAGACACTTATAATTACCCCACAACAGCGTGAGCGACATACATCTCGCTCTACCACAACTTTTTTTTGGCCTTACACAGTTACCATCCTCGCCGTCCGTTCATCTATTCTCTATCGAACTCTCTGAGTTCTCCCTGTTAGATTGTTCACCCTGACACCGCTGACGTCTCACTCAACGTCAAGAAGGAACTAGACATTAATGACACCTACATCGAGTTTGAGCCTTTCATCCGTTTATAAACGATGGAGTGACCAACGAATCTAATCCACTCTCTCAAGCTGAAACCGTTGAAGCGCACTCACATAGCTCACACATTCACAATGAGGCCAATAGAGGAGTGAATGTGATGCTGAGATTCAAATAACAATGAGTCGCAGACAGAATACTTACTTCGTAATTTCAACACATATTCGCTCACATAAGTACACCGTGTAGAATTGCACTATATTCAGAGGCACTCAACTCACAAACCGTCTGTCATTGTAGCCATGTCAGCACCGTTTATCTGCGAGGGAGTCGCTGCTCGGTCTCGGCCTACTCTAACCAAGTGAAGATAGGCCTGACTTTAGCTTTTACAGTGCCTGCCAGCGAGACAGCAGACATGTCTCTCTTTTAATCTAAATCTCCACAATACTCCGAGCGATAAGAGAGTGAAACGTCAGTATCTAAGAAGAGGCTTCATAGCTACTAATATCAGAAAGCCATTAGGCAGCAGCCTAGTCAACCAGCCCTCTAGGAAGCAGGTTGGTGGTTCCAAACTTCTTCCATTTAAGAAGGATGGAGGCCAATGGTCGTTCAGGACCTTCAATGCGGCAATTCCTCAACCTCAGGCATGGTTTTTGCTCTGACATTGCGCTTCAACTGTGGGACCTTATATAGACATGTGTGCCTTTCCAAATCATGTCCAATCAATTGACTTATTACACAGGTGACTCCAATCAGGTGTAAAAACATCTCAAGGATGATCAATGCGAAACAGGAGAGTCCAACACTGAGCTCGATACAATCTGTCAGAAGTTATTTACACACAATAGCATAGAACGTGATGCACTGAGGCATGACAACAACGATGCCTACTTAGTTGTAAGGAGTTAATGTGGTGAGATTCTGAGTTTTTTTGATCTTGTGCTAATAGACAAATGAGAGTCTGGCAAAACTTTCTAGAGATAGCCAATATACCTTTGACTGTAGCTTCTGTCGTATCATATGGTCGATTATCTTTTGTATTTCATGCGTAGTAATGGCGTGTTTATAAAGGCGTACCTTCTCTGGACCTAGACTGTACTCGCCTGTCATTATGGGCCGCTAGCACGTGTGTTGCCTGCCGTGAGCAATGTCGTGAATAGAGGACAGGTCTGCTATAGTACTTAGGGTCTGGATACGGTCTTGTAATGGACAATTCTTAGGACCTTCCTCTGCACCCACCCGCCCTGGGTATAGAGGTCCTGGATGGCAGGGAAGCTATATGGTCCTGAGTGGTGACCGTTTTGTGTACTACCGCTCGTGTGTAGTTGTCTCTTTGCGAGTGTTCGACTTAGAGGCTGGAGAGCAGTGCCATTACCAGTGACCTCTTGCAATCCCAGTTCAGCGATTTTTATCTCGGGATGTGCAGCTGCTAGAGAGCCTTTTTGATAATCTAGGACCCATGGCAGAATCTTTTTCAAGTAACTGCGGCGTGAATCAAATAGCTTGATCGCTGCGTCACTCTTCTCACGAGTGTCACTGTGTGCGTGTGTGTAACTTGGACCATGACTAGTTATTGTTTGGTGCATGAGTGTGCAACATCTACAGACGAACTTGCAGGATTATGTAGGTGCATGCGATGCATCGGTATCGCGCCGCTTTCCGCGTAGTCCACACTTTCATTTACGCTTTTAGTCCTTGATCATCACATGTGTGAGTGTGAGAAGAGTTCCTTGTACCTGTGCACATCTCTCATCTGACGGGCTATTGTGTCTGCTGACCTCAGCATCTGTCTATTCCAGGACTAGTCCTTCTGTTGATTTTCATCTAACATTTGTATGATAATCAAGGCTGCTACCACTGTGGGTCAGCCTATCCAGGTCGATCTTTAAAATCTGATCTTGCATCTGTGCTCAGATTGGTCCAAGCTAGCGCTCCCCGGCGCGATTCTATACGATGACCACAACATGCTCCTCAATGTGCAAAATTCGTAGAAGCATCGTGTTAGTAGATGAGTTACTGTACGAAGCGAGCTTAGCTATCCATCTCGTAACCTCCATAAGGAGCCCCTAGTGATGATGGAATAGTACCTATACAACTCTGTCATTAAGGCTACCCTAATAGGAGACCCCCCGCCCCCCCCCCCCCCCATCCCACCAAAGGCCTGCCAAAAAGTGTCAACAAGTAGTCAATAGGTCAGAGTCAAGAGTAAGATCACGACGTGGGGGCCTTCGCTTCTTGATCACCAAAATGATTATATCCGTGATAAAGTACATGTCAGAATAACGTGTATCCTGAATGACACTCTTGAGGAGCTAATAGGTCACGCTATTGAGTGTTCTGTAGCTTGCGCGATATGCTCGAGACCACTGTAGTCCACATAATGCGAAGCACAAAAATAGAACTTAATAGGTTCAGTATCTTACTCTCACTCAGTGGAATACACATCTTCTTTAGCCGCGCACGGTGGAAGACGTGACAGCTTGTTTGTTTGAGCGCAATAGAGATTGCCATCATCGTAGCATCTGCAGACGTATAGGAGACCACTATGACAAAACATGAGTGTGGTTCTCTGTAGGAATATTCACATGAGTTGATCTGCATTATCTCTGGTGTGGTTCTACATAGCTGTGAGCCATGCTAACTACTAGAGTCTGCTTCAAACGCACCATATCATGTTCAGATATGACAGAGAGTCACATCTCTGTGGAAACATTCATCTTACCTCACGATTGTGATGGTTACAGAGTAAACCACTTAGTGTGTCCTGGGCACCACGGCCACTCATGTATGTGCGAGTTCTGCTTCACATTAATCAACACTGTTATAGTCAGAATAGAGCTTTTTCATTACAGAGGCGTCACGAACAAGAAGCAGGCAGTCATGGCGAGAAGTTGAAAGTGAATGTGCGTAGTGGCAAAACAAGTCTTTACTTGAGCCCGACAATTTGGAGTCGATGGTCAGCATCCCTAACCCGAAGGTAGCCACCCACCACTAAGGTTATCACACCTCTTCTGGGCCACTTGAGACTGGCATTGACTGTGCGCTAGCTAGTGTTAGACATCGACCTCGCTTCTTAACAGAACGATCTTCATACTATCCAACAATCTGTCGACTAGGCTGGCGATAGTATGCAACATGAGCGTTCGTATATCACACACGAGTTCTGTCACGCGTCACGCACTACAGTTTGCACTCTAGTGTGCATGTCTCTTCAGCTCTTTCTCTGTGTTCGCTTGAGAAAGAGCGAAGCATAGGAGTAGTTTTCGCTCGTCATGCATCCAATGTTTTCCTAGCTAGCCACGGTCTCAGCTAAGTCGCGATTCCTGACTATACACACTATCATGGGACGTCTCCATCATCTTCAAATAATGTGAGACACCTCTGAGACCACACATCGCAAGACTCTTCCTAGAGCTGGCCACCCGGCCAAACTAGTGGCAGCAGTCACAGCGCGCGGCTGTGAAGTACGTACTCGATCTTGCGTTCCATGGGTATGACCACGTACAGTGACCAATGATCACCCTGACATGAGTTGTCGTCGCTCGTGACATGCAATGAACGTGCGCAGTTCTTGCGTGTGGATGTTTCGTGTAATCGGAAGAACCTGCTCTCCCGCGCTTAGTCAATTCCATGAGACCATCCACTCTCTGAACAAGCAGCGTGCCGCCCATCTAAGCGACTCACAGTAGTAGCCCTTTCATAGTGTCTGGATCTGCCTGCTAATACGAGTCAGTGGCTTCTCGCAGATCTGGCAAGGGCCATACTGTACCTCTCTGTGAGACAGCGCACGACAGGATTGAACCACCACTTGCGAGTTTGGCCATCTAAACAGTTCACCTACAGAGGCCGTCTTCTCTATGAGCACGACCCATGAGAAATCTGTAAGAGTTCTACTCGTCTCTGATGTGACACACCTAAGAGTGGCAAACACACTTGTCCTGCGCATGCCAATCAATAATTCGCTCACTGTTGATTCAAAGCCTCTAGGCAAAAACCAATTCCCTAATCCACCAAAGCCTGCAAAAAGTGTCAAAAAAGTAGGTCAAGGAGAAGAATAATTACACGTGCGGTCCTTCCTTCTTGATATTCAAATGATTATTACGTTGTAAAGTATGTCAGAATAACGTGGAGTTGCCTGACTAAATAGATGGTGATGTTTCTGTAGCCCGTGTGGCTGACCCAGACACACATAATCAAGCCATAAATAGAGGTAGCATTAATCTCACCATTTGAATCTCACCGTCGCTGTTTTTTATAATGAGAAAGAGACCCAAAAAAACAGGTTTCTTGTGGAAATTCAAGTTGAAGCATTAGATGTTGTCATCCTAATAATAATTGCACGATAAATTTCAGATGGAAACATGGAAACATTTCATTACCAGATGATGTTGTGAAGAATCCCACTAGGCTGTATGTCATGTTTTTATCATTATAGTCAGAATAATTCATAGGAAAAGCGTTGGGGTGTGGGCAATAGTCTATACTACACAATTGAGCACAGTAGACACCGAGGCACAAAATCATGAAAACATGAACTCATTGACCCTGCTGTTAATCAACCTGGCAACAGATGATCAACATCAATTCACTAGGGATATTCAACATGGGGATCCATGCACAATTGAGCTCCGAGACAGGATTGTGTTGAGGCACAGATCTGGGGAAGGGTATCAACAATGTTTTGCAGCATTGAAGGTCCATAAGAACACAGTGGCCTCCATCATTCTCAAATGGAAGACGTTTGGAACCACCAAGACTCTTCCTAGAGCTGGCCACCCGGCCAAACTGAGCAATCGGGGAGAAGGGCCTTGGTCAGGGAGGTGACTAAGAACCCGATGGTCGCTCTGACAGAGGTCCAGAGTTCTTCTGTGGAGATGAGAGAACCTTCCATCATAACAACCATCTCTGCAGCACTCCACACATCAGGCCTTTATGGTAGAGTGGCCAGACGGAAGCCACTCCTCAGTAAAAGGCACGACAGCCCACTTGGAGTTTGCCAAAAGGCACCTAAAGGAATCTCAGACCATGAGAAACAAGATTCTCTGTCTGATGAAACCAAGATTGAACACTTTGGTCTGAATGCCAAGTGTCACGTCTGGATGAAACCTGGCACCATCCCTACGGTGAAGCATGGTGGTGGCAGCATCATGCTTTGGGGATGTTTTTCAGTGGCAGGACTGGGAGACTAGTCAGGATCGAGGCAAAGATGAACAGAGCAAAGTACAGAGAGATCGTTGATGAAAACCTGCTCCAGAGCGCTCCGACCTCAGACTGGGCGAAGGTTCACCTTCCAACAGGACAACGACCCAAAGCACACAGCCAAGACATCGCAGGAGTGGCTTCGGGACAAGTCTCTGAATGACCTTGAGTGGCCCAGCCAAAGCCCGGACTTGAACCTGATCGAACATCTCTGGAGAGACCTGAAAATAGCTGTGCAGCAACCGCCCCATCCAACCTGACAGAGCTTGAGAGGATCTGCAGAGAAGAATGGGAGAAACTCCCCAAATACAAGTGTGCCAAACTTTAGTGTCATACCCAAGAAGACTCAATGCTGTAATCGCTGCCAAAGGTGCTTCAACAAAGTACTGAGTAAAGGGTCTGAATACTGATGTAAAATGTGATATTTCCATTTTTTTTTTTTAACACATTTGCAAAAATTCCTAAAAATCAGTTTTTGCTTTGTTCATTATGGGGTATTGTGTGTAGATTGTGAGTGGGGGAAAAAACGATTTAATTATTTTTTTAAATAAGGCTGTAACGTAACAAAATGTGTAAAATGTCAAGAGGGCTGATTACTTTCCTAATGCGCTGTACACTGCCATAAATGCAAGGAGAAAAAATTATGTTTCATGTCACACGATTTTGGATAAATCCGTCAAGACACCAACGACGAGATGTGTCTCTGTGTCTCTGTCTCTGTCTTGTCTCGTCTTCTGTCTCGTCTCTGTGTGTCTGTTCTGTCTCTGTCTCTGTGTGTCTGTTCTGTCTCTGTGTGCTGTCTCTGTCTCTGTTCCTGTGTGTCTGTCTCTGTCTCTGTGTCTGTGTGTCTGTCTCTGTGTCTGTGTCTGTGTCTGTGTCTCTGTCTCTGTCTCTGTGTTGTCTGTCTCTTGTCTATGTTGTCTGTCTCTGTCTCTGGTTGTCTGTCTCTGTCTCTGTGTGTCTGTCTCTGTCTCTGTCCTGTGTCTGTCTCTGTCTCTGTCTGTGTGTCTGTCTCGTCTCTGTGTCTCTGTCCTGTTGTGTCGTGTCTGTCTGTGCTGTTCTCTGTCTCTGTGTCTCTGTCTCTGTGTGCCTGTCTCTGTCTCGTTGGTCTGTCTCTGTCTCTGTGTGTCTGTCTTGTCTCTGTGTCTTCTGTCTCTGTCTGTGTCTTGTGTCTGTGTCTGTCTCTGTGTGTCTATCTCTGTCTCTGTGTCTGTCTCTCTTGTGTCCTGTCTCTGTGTCTCTGTCTCTGTGTCTCTGTGTCTCTGTGTCTCTGTCTCTGTCTCTGTGTGTCTGTCTCTGTCTCTGTGTGTCTGTCTCCTGTCTCTGTGTTGTCGTCTGTCTTGTTGTCTGTCTCTTTCTCTGTCTCGTGTGTCTGTCTCTGTGTCTCGTCTGTGTGTCTGTCTCTGTCTCTGTGTGTCTGTCTCTGTGTCTCTGTCTCTGGGTTCTGTTCTCTGTGTGTCTGTCTCTGTCTCTGTGTCTCTGTGTCTCTGTCTCTGTCTCTGTGTGTCTGTCCGTCTCTGTCTCTGTGTCTTCTCTGTCTGTCTCTGTCTCTGTGTGTGTGTTGTCTGTCTCTGTGTGTCTGTCTCTGTCTCTGTGTGTCTGTCTCTGTCTCTGGTGTGTCTGTCTCTGTCTCTGTGTGTCTGTCTCTGTCTCTGTGTGTCTCTGTCTCTGTCTCTGTCTCTGTGTGTCTGTCTCTGTTCTGTCTCTGGTGTCTGTCTCGTCTCTGTCTCTGTGTGCCTGTCTCTGTCTCTATGTGTCTGTGTCTGTTGTTCTGTCTCTGTCTCTGTCTCTGTGTGTTCTGTCTCTGTGTGTCTGTCTCGTGGTCTGTCTCTGTGTGTCTGTGTCTTGTCTGTCCTGTCTCTGCTGTGTCTGTGGTCTGTCTTGTCTCTGTGTGTCTGTCTCTGTCTCTGTGTGTCTGTCTCTGTCGCTGTCTCGTGTGCTGTCTCTGTCTCTGTGTGTCTGTCTCTGTCTCTGTCTCTGTCTGTGTGTCTGTCTCTGTCTCTGTGTGTCTGTCTCTGTCTCTGTCTCTGTGTGTCTGTCTCTGTCTCTGTGTGTCTCTGTTCTGTTCTCTGTGTGTCTGCTCTGTCTTGTGTCTGTGTCGTCTCTGTGTGTCTGGTCTGTCTCTGTGTGTCTGTGTCTGTCCTCTGTCTCTGTCTCTGTGTGTCTGTGTCTGTCTCGTGTGTGTCTGTGTCTGTCGCTGTCTCTGTCTCTGTGCTGTCTGTGTCTGTCTCTGTGTGTCTGTCTCTGTCTCTGTCTCTGTGTGTCTGTGGTCTGTGTCTGTCTGTCGGTGTGTCTGTGTCTGTCTCTGTGTCTTTGTGTCTGCTCTGTCTCTGTCTCTGTGTGCTGTGTCTGTCTCTGTGTCTGTGTCTGTGTCGGTGTGTCTGTGTCCGTGTGTCTGTGTCTGTGTGTCTGTGTCTGTGGCTGTGTCTGTGTGTCTGGGTCTGTCTGTCTGGGGATGTGGTGCTGGGTCTGTATGTGCTGTGTCTGTGTGTCTGTGTCTGTCTGTCTGGGTCTGTGTGTCTGTGACTGGTATGTATGTCTGTGTATGTCTGTGTCAGTCTGTCTGTGTGTCTGTGACTGTGTCTGTATGTCTGTGTCTGTGTGTCTGTGTCTGTCTGGGTCAGTCTGTCTGTGTGTCTGTGACTGTGTCTGTATGTCTGTGTGTCTGTGTCTGTCTGTGTCAGTCTGTCTGTGTCTGTGTCGGTGTGTCTGTGTCTGTGTCTGTCTGTGGCTGTGTGTATGGGTGTCTGTGTGTCTGTGGCTGTGTCTGTATGTGTCTGTCTGTGTATGTGTGTCTGTGGCTGTGTGTCTTGTGTGTCTGTGTCTGTTAGTCTGTCTGTGGTCTGTGTCGTCTGTGGCTGTGTGTCTGTGTCTGTGTGGCTGTGTGTCTGTGTGTATGTGTGTCTGTGTGTATGTGTCTGTGTGTTATGTGTTCTGTTGTGTATGTGGGCTGTGTGTGTCTGTGTCTGCTGTATGTATGTGTCTGTGTGTATGTGTCTGTGTCTATGTGTCGTGTGTGTCTGTGTGTATGTTGTCCTGTGTATGTGTGTCTGTGTTGTGTCTTGTCTGTGTTGTATGTGTGTCTGTGTCTGGTGTCCCCCCTGGTCGATTTGTCTGCTGCTCAGTAGTGAGAGTGCAGGATATTAAGCATCAGATAAGGTGCCTGCTGCCCTCGTTGTCTCACCACAGTCCAGAGTGCAGACATCCTCTCCACCTCCACTCTCTCTACTTTCTCTCTCTCTCTCTCTCTCTCTCTCTCTCTCTCTCTCTCCCTTCTCTCTCTCTTCTTCCTTCTCTCTCTCTCTGTCTCGCTCTCTCTCCACCTCCACTCTCCCCTACTCTCTCTCTCTCTCTCTCTCTCTCACCTCCACTCTCTCCCTACTCTCTCTCCTCTTCTCTCTCTCTCTCTCTCTCCTCTCGCTCTCTCTCTCTCTCTCCTCTCTCTCCACCTCCACTCTCTCCCTACTCTCTCTCTCTCTCTCAATTCAATTCAATTCAATTCAAGGGCTTTATTGGCATGGGAAACAGTGGTAACATTGCCAAAGCAAGTGAGTAGATATTATACAAAAGTGAAATAAACAATACAAATTAACAGTAAACATTACACATACAGAGAGTTTCAAAACAAGAAAGACATTACAAATGTGTAATATTATATATACACACGGTTGTAACAATGTACAAATGGATAAAGCACACAAGTTAAAATAAATAAGCATAAATATGGGTTGTATTTACAATGGTGTTTTGTTCTCACTGGTTGCCCTTTTCTTGTGCAACAGGTCACACATCTTGCTGCTGTGATGGCACACTGTGGAATTCTCGCTCTCTCTCCACCTCTCACTCTCTCCTACTCTCTCTCTCTCTCTCTCTCTCTCTCTCTCTCTCTCTCTCTCTCTCTCTCTCTCTCTCTCTCTCGCTCTCTCTTGTCTCTCTCTCTCCTACTCACTCTCTCTCTCTCTCTCGCCTCTTCTCTCTCCCCTTCTCCTCCTCAACTCTCTCTCTCTCTCTCTCTACACTCTCTACTCTTTCTCTCTCTCCCTCTACTCTATCTCTACTCTCTCTCGCTCTCTACTCTCGCTCTCTCTCTACACATTTTTCAATTTAAGGGCTGTATTGGCACGTGTTACGTTCCCCAGTTTCTGTGTTCTGGTTGTATAAAAGTGTGTGTTTCAGGAGAAATTCCTGTAACTCCCAAGCAGCTGATTGTCGACCCCAAGCTAATTGATGATTGGAGAGCTGACCCCCCCCCTCGTCAAGATTACAGCACTTTTCTAATCACCACCTGAAGCTATAAAAGCCAGTTTCTGTTCAGAGGAGGATTGAATATTTTGGAGAGATTAAGAGAGAGAGATTTTTGATGGAGAATTTGATTGTGATAAAGTGTTGGTTGTTTCCAGAGATGTGGTATTGTACTATATAAGTTGTTGCTGAGGGAGCTGATAGTTCTGTTTTGTTGATAGGACGCACTGTTTGGATTATTGAAATTGATGTTCTGTTTCATTTGTTCCCAGGGGGAAGGAGAAGCACTTTGGGAGTGCTTAGGCAAGAGGCCCGCGGGATACATATACCCGTAGTATATTTATTGTCTAGCACACTAGGTAAGACCTGGCGGACCACCCCTGTATTTTAGGCACCAGGTGGTGCTAAGATAGGTAAGTAGTGGTAGGCAGGTTAGATAGGAGAGGGGAGCTTTGCTATTACTTTCTTTCCTTTGGTTCCGTCCAGCCCCTTTCCCCATATTACGTGTAGGAAATAAATCCTATAACGGTAAATTCTGCTTTTGTCGTCCTTTCTCGCACCTACGGTCCATACCTCTTTCGCTTCCGGAGAGTTGAGTTGCAGCAGGAGTTGCGTCCCTCTTTTAGAGGTGTTCGTAACACACGGGAAACATATGCTAACATTGCGACGTGAAATGAACTAAGTGAAATAATCCAATAAAAATGTTACAGAAACATTACACGAACAGAAGTACGCCTCTCTCCACCTCCACTCTCTCTCTATTCCCTCTCTCTGTCTCTCTCTCTCTTCACCTCCACACTCTCTCTATTCCCTCTCTCTGTATAGCTCTCTCTCCACCTCCACTCTCTCTCTATTCCCTCTCTCTGTCTAGCTCTCTCTCCACCTCCACTCTCTCTATTCCCTCTCTCTGCGATTACAGAGGAAGCTTCACAAAATGTTTCTTTTATTTGTCAGATTGTAGATCATCTAGTAGATAATAGCTCCAATAAGCAGACAATACAACGTGATCTGGTAGCTGACCCTCCTTCTGACAGGGTAATGACAGTCAGGGCCTTAATCACAGACTGACAGCTGGAAAAGCAGAGACAGGGGGCATCACAAATGGAACCCTATTCCCTACATAGTGAACCATAATGGAACCCTATTCCCTACATAGTGAACCATAATGGCACCCTATTCCCTACATAGTGAACCATAATGACACCCTATTCCCTACATAGTGAACCATAATGACACCCTATTCCCTACATCGTGAACCATAACGACACCCTATTCCCTACATCGTGAACCATAATGACACCCTATTCCCTACATAGTCCTATAGGCTGTGGTTAAAAGTAGTGCACTACGTAGGGAATAGGGTGCCATATGGGATACAAACCAGCGTGCGACTCATGATTTAATTCAAACCCCTACAGCTAGCCATTAAAAATACAAAACCCTCCAACCTAAAAAGGCCTGTGGTGTTGATGGTATCCTCAATGAAATGATCAAATATACAGACAACAAATTCCAATTGGCTATAATTAAACCCTTTAACATCATCCTTAGCTCTGGCAACTTCCCCAATATTTGATCACCCCAATCCACAAAAGTGGAGACAAATTTGACCAATAACTACCGCGGGAAATGCGTCAACAGCAACCTTGGGGAAATCCTCTGCATTATCATTAACAGCAGACTCGTACATTTCCTCAGTGAAAACAATGTACTGAGCAAATGTCAAATTGGCTTTTTACCAAATTATGGTACGACAGACCACGTATTCACCCTGTACACCCTAATTGACAAACAAAMAAACCAAAACAAAGGCAAAGTATTCTCATGCTTTGTTGACTTCAAAAAAGCCTTCGACTCAATTTGGTCATGAGGGTCTGCTATATAAATTGATGGAAAGTGGTGTTGGGGGGGAAACATATGACATTATAAAATCCATGTACACAAACAACAAGTGTGCGGTTAAAATAGGCAAAACACTTCTTCCCACAGGGCCGTGGGGTGAGACAGGGATACAGCTTAAGCCCCACCCTCTTCAACATATATATCAACGAATTGGCGCGGGCACTAGAGAAGTCTGCAGCACCCGGCCTCACCCTACTAGAATCTGAAGTCAAATGTCTTCTGTTTGCTGATGATCTGGTGCTTCTGTCACCAACCAAGGAGGGCCTATAGCAGCACCTAGATCTTCTGCACAGATTCTGTCAGACCTGGGCCCTGACAGTAAATCTCAGTAACACCAAAATAATGGTGTTCCAAAAAAGGTCCAGTTGCCAGGACCACAAATACAAATTCCATCTAGACGCATGCAGAATTCTGCAAAAATATCCTCTGTGTACAACCTTAAAACACCAAGTAATGCATTCAGAGCAGAATTAGGCCGATACCCGCTAATCATCAAAATCCAGAAAATAGCCGTTAAATTCCACAACCACCTAAAAGTAATTGATTCCCAAACCTTTCCATACAAAGCCATCACGTACAGAGAGATGAACCTGGAGAAGAGCCCCATGAAGCAAGCTGGTCCTGGGGCTCTGTTCACAACAGACCCCACAGAGCCCCAGGACAGCAACAACAATTAGACCCAACCAAATCATGAGAAAAGAAAAAGATAATTACTTGACACATTGGAAAGAATTAACAAAAAAAACAGAGCCACATTGGATTACACATCAATAGAAAATTAGAAAATACTACGAAAGTACTATTGTTTCGGTATTTGCATTTGTTATATTATGGATCCCATTAGTTCCTGCCAAGCAGCAGCTACTCTTCCTGGGGTTTATTATGGATCCCCATTAGTTCCTGCCAAGGCAGCAGCTACTCTTCCTGGGGTTTATTATGGATCCCCATTAGTTCCTGCCAAGGCAGCAGCTACTCTTCCTGGGGTTTATTATGGATCCCCATTAGTTCCTGCCAAGGCAGCAGCTACTTTCCTGGGGTTTATATGGATCCCCATTAGTTCCTGGCAAGGCAGCAGCTACTCTTCCTGGGTTTATTATGGATCCCCATACGTTCCTGCCAAGCAGCAGCTACTCTTCCTGGGTTTATTTATGGATCCCCATTAGTCCTGCCAAGGCAGCAGATACCTCCTGGGGTTTATTATGGATCCATTAGTTTCTGTCAAGGCAGCGCTACTCTTCCTGGGGTTTATTATGGATTCCCATTAGTTCCTGCCAAGCACAACTACTCTTCCTGGGGATTATGGATCCCCATTAGTTCCTGCCAAGGCAGCAGCTACTCTTCCTGGGTTTATTATGGATCCCCATTAGTTCCTGCCAAGGCAGCAGCTACTCTTCCTGGGGTTTATTATGGATCCCCGTTAGTTCCTCCAAGGCAGCAGCTACTCTTCCTGGGGTTTATTATGATCCCCGTTAGTTCCTGCCAAGCACAGCTACTCTTCCTGGGTTTATTAATGGATCCCCGTTATTTCCTGCCAAGGCAGCAGCTACTCTTCCTGGGGTCCAAACACACCAAAATGTTTGTGTGGAAGTGTTCCACTAATGACCTGTCTCCCACTGGTTCACACCACGTCCTTACAGCTCCATTTCAGAGTGGTAAATGGCTAATGTTTGTGTAGAGATTATTGATCAATGACATTACAACCTATGTTGTCCCATTCAAAAAGACAGCCAAAAGTCAGTTTGTA
>NW_019946018.1:19084-22123 GCF_002910315.2 Salvelinus sp. IW2-2015
ATTTGTATTTTTTAGGGATCCCCATTAGTTCCTGCCAAGGCAGCAGCTACTCTTCCTGGGGTTTATTATGGATCCCCATTAGTTCCTGCCAAGGCAGCAGTTACTCTTCCTGGGGTCCAAACACACCAAATCACCCACATTACAAATAAAACAAAAGATAAAACAGTGAACTATGTTTGTACTGAATGAGCTAAAGATAAAACAGTACACCATGTAACATCCCTACACCGCCACATATCCACAACATGTTTAATACCACCATACAACAATATCACAATGTGTGCATATGGATTTTTTAGTTATTTATTTCACCTTTATTTAACGAGGTAGGTTAGTTGAGAACAAGTTCTCATTTACAACTRYGACCTGGCCAAGATAAAGCAAAGCAGTGCGACAAAAACAACAACACAGAGTTACACATGGAATAAACAAACGTACAGTCAATAACACWATAGAAAAATCTACGTACAGTGTGTGCAAATGTAGAAGAGTAGGGAGGAAGGCGATAAATAGGCCATAGAGGTGAAATAATTACAATTTAGCATTAACACTGGGGTGATAGATGTGCAGATGATGATGTGCAATTAGAGATACTGGGGTGCAAAAGAGCAAGAGGGTAAGTAATAATATGGGGATGAGGTAGTTGGGTGTGCTATTTACAGATTGGCTGTGTACAGATAAAGTGATCGGTAAACAGTTATAGAGCGAGATATAAGTCTCCAGCTTCAGTGATTTTTGCAATGCATTCCAGTCATTGGCAGCAGAGAACTGGAAGGAAAGGTGGCCAAAGGAAGTGTTGGCTTTGGGGATGACCAGTGAAATATACCTGTTGGAGCGCATGCTACGGGTGGGTGTTGCTATGGTGACCAGTGAGCTGAGATAAGGCAGAGCTTTACCTAGCAAAGACTTATAGATGACCTGGAGCCAGTGGGTTTGGCGACGACTATGAAGCGAGGGCCAGCCAACGAGAGCRTACAGGTCGCAGTGGTGGGTAGTCTATGGGGCTTAGGTGACAAAACGGATGGCACTGTGATAGACTGCATCCAATTTGCTGAGTAGAGTGTTGGAGGCTATTTTGTAATTATAAACGAGACGACTATTAAAACTAAGTTAGCGAGCCAATTCATCTGGGTTAACTAACAACAACATGAGGTGAGAATATTAATCATTTCTGCTATTTCCCTGTATAACATAAGGTTTCACATAGGAATCTTAACACGTGCCATGTAAATAAGGTTTTCATTATTTCGCAAAAATGTCTGAATTTATGTATATAGATTGATTTTTTTATTTTTAATCCATTTAGAATAAGGAAAAGTTGCGAAAAAGTCTGAATTATTTTCCCAAGGCTGCTGATATAGCCGTGTTATTTCTACTTCCTATTATATAGCCGAGTGTTATTGTTCTACTTCCTGTATATAAAGCCGTTTATTTTCTACTTTCCATGTATATAGCCATGGTTATTTTCTACTTTCACGTATAGTAGCCATGTTATTTTCTACTCCTAATATGGCCATGTTATTTTCATACTCCCGTATATACCATGTTATTTTATACCCCCTGTATATAAGCCATGTTATTCTACTCATATATATAGGCCATTGTAAATTTCTACTTCCTGTATATAGCCATGTTATTTTCTACTTCCTATATATAGCCATGTTATTTCTACTTCCTGTAATATAGCCATGTTATTTTTACTTCCTATATATTGCCATGTTATTTCTACTCCCTGTATATTAGCCATGATTTATACCCCTGTATATAGCCATGCTATTTTCACTTCAAGATATATCCATGTAATTTTTCTACTTTCCTGTATATTAGCCGTGTTATTTCTCTACTTCCTATATATAGCCGTGTTAGTTTCTACTTCCTATATATAGCCATGTTATTTTCTACTTCCTGTATATAGCCGTCGTATTTATACTCCTGTATATAGCCATGTATTTTCTACTTCCTGTATATAGCTATGTTATTTTTCTACTTCTTGTATATAGCCGTGTTGATGTTCTACTTCTGTATAATAGCCGTGTTATGTTCTACTTCCGTATAATAGCCGTTGTGTTTATTTTCTTACTCTGTATTATTTAGCCGTGCTATTTTTACTCGTTATAGTTATGCACTGATATTTACTCCTTGTGTTCACTATGTCTAGTTTTATCTTAACTCTGCGCGATGGTTGGATAAGAACCCTCAGGCAGCCATTTCACTGTTAGTCTATCTGACACATCCAATAGTCTCTTGACAGATTCTACGGTACAATTTATGTTTCAGTCTGTCCATGAAAAGATTACCGTGAGCGATACAAGAATACCAATTTCTTATAAAGCCACATGTTGAAAGAAAGTTTGTTTTCAAATCAATCACCTGGAAGATCATAATGTATTTTACAGTTCTATTTCTGCACTATGCATAATTATTTTTCACTGTCGAAAAAATGTCAGCCATATTTTATTTATTATTTTTGCAACAGTAACCATGAAACTCTATGACATACCGACCATTTCATTCTACACTGGTCCCAAAAAGAGTGGCGTGTCTAACCTCCCGGCATACATCTGTCCAGGGATGTTGTTTGTACAGCTTGTCTTTCCTGATCGTGGCATGTTTCCTCTGCCGGCTCCACCTGTCCCAGCAGAGGGTCGCTCTCACAAGATTTTCCATTAGTCTCTTCAGTTCTTCCTTCGCTTCCAAGAAAACCTTAAGTTTGCGACTTGAAAAAACACCACACCAAATAAATGTGGACCGTTGTTCAGACAAAAACAAAATGTCCCAAAAGAAAAGTGAAGCAGGATGTCAGGAAGGATCAAGAGTCAATTATAGAAGTCGACCGATTAATCGTAGATGGGTTCAGAACATCAGCCTGTCGGATTTGGTGTGAAGGAGAAGCGGGGGGGGGGGTTGGGCAAGTTGCTGCAGGGGGTGCAGAGCTGTTTGACTGTTATAGGGGTGGCCAGCAGTTAAAGCTTGGCCAGCCGTAGAAAAAATGATTATTGAAATTATCGATTATATCGGAATTTATTCAGTGTGGTGACA
>NW_019946018.1:22148-24713 GCF_002910315.2 Salvelinus sp. IW2-2015
AAATGAATCACTGAGTCGAGGATCGTTAGGATGGTCAGTTTTACGAGGGTATGTTTTGCAGCATGAGTGAAGGATGCTGTGTTGCAGAATAGAAGCTAATTCTAGGTTTAATTTTGGATTGGAGGAATGCTTAATATGAGTCTGGAAGGGAGGAGTCTACAGTCTAGCCAGACACCTAGGTATTATGGAGTTGTCACATTATTCTAAGTCAGAACCGTCCAGAGTAGTGATGCTAGTCGGGCGGGTGGGTGCAGGCAGCAATCCGGTTGAAAGAGCATGCATTTAGTTTTTACTTGCATTTAAAAGCAGTTGGAGGCCACAGAAAAAGTGTTGTATGGCATTGAAGCTCGTTTGGAGGTTTGTAGCACAGTGTCCAAGAAGGCCAGATGTATTACAGAATTGGTGTCGTCTGTGTAGAGGTGGATCAGAGAATCACCAGCAGCAAAGAGCGACATCATTGTATATACAGAGAAAAAGAGTCGGCCCGAGAATTGACCCTGTGGCACAACCATAGAGACTGCCAGAGGTCCGGACAACAGGCCCTCCGATTTGACACACTGAACTCTATCTGCAGAAGTAGTTGGTGAACCAGCGACGGCAGTCCAAACCAAGGCTATTGAGTTCTGCCGTAAGAATGCGGTGATGACAGACTCGAAAGCCTTGGCCAGGTCGATGAAGACGCTGCACAGTTACTGTCTTTTATCGATGGGTTATGATATCGTTTAGACCTTGAGCGTGCTTTTGCAGCTCTTTCAGAACATCAGCTGTCTGGCATTTGGGTGAAGGAGAAGCGGAGGGGGGGGGGGGGGTTGGGCAAGTTGCTGCAGGGGTGCAGAGCCTGTTGGACTTGTTATAGGGGTGGCCAGGGTTAAAGCTTGGCCAGCCGTAAAAAATGATTATTGAAATTATCGAATTATCGGATTTATCGGTGGTGACAGTGTTTCCTAGGCCTCAGTGCGTGTTTCCTAGCCTCAGTGCAGTGGGCAGCTGGGAGGAGGTGCTCTTATTCTCCAGGGACTTTACAGTGTCCAAAAACTTTTTGGAATTAGTGCTACAGGATGCAAATTTCTGTTTGAAAAAGGTAGCCTTTGCTTTCCTAACTGACTGTGTATATTGGTTCCTGACTTCCCTGAAAAGTTGCATATYGCGGGKRCTATTCGATGCTAATGAAGAATGCCACAGGATGTTTTTGTGCTGGTCAAGGGCAGTCAAGTCTAGGGTGAACCAAGGGTTATATCTGCTCTTAGTTCTACATTTTTTGAATGGGGCATGCTTATTTAAGATTGTGAGGAAAGCACTTTTAAAGAGCAACCAGGCATCCTCTACTGATGGGATTAGGTGAATGTCCTTCCAGGATACCCAGGCCAGTTYGATTAGAAAGGCCTGCTTGCTGAAGTGTTTTAGGGAGCGTTTGACAGTGATGATAGGTGGTTGTTTGACCGCGGACCCATTACGGACGCAGGCAATGAGGCAGTGATCGCTGAGATCCTGGTTGAAGACAGCAAAGGTGTATTTAGAGGGCAAGTTGGACAGGATGATATCTAAGAGGGTGCCCATGGCAGTTCTATCTTGTCAGAAAAGGTTGTAGTTGGGGATGGAAATTTCAGGATTTTGGGTGGCCTTCCTAAACCAGGATTCAGACACGGATAGGACATCAGGGTTGGCGGAGTGTGCTAAAGCATTGAATAAAACAAACTTAGGAAGGAGGCTTCTAATGTTAACATGCATGAAACAAAGGCTTTTACGGTTACAGAAGTCAACAAATGAGAGTGCCTGGGGAGTGGGATTGTTGCTGGGGGCTACAGGGCCTGGGTTAACCTCTACATCACCAGAGGAACAGAGGAGGAGTAGGATAAGGGTACGGCTAAAGGCTATAAGAACTGGTCGTCTAGTGCATTGGGGACAGAGAATAAAAGGAGCAGATTTCTCACCCCGTGTCCCGTGCCCGCTAGCTGTCTGAATCAACCCCTCGGGTGCTGTCGACACCGAGTCTCCGCGCTAGCTGTCTGAATCAACCGTGTCCCCGCCCGCTAGCTGTCTGAATCACCGTGTCCCCGGCCCGCTAGCTGTCTGAATGTCCGCCGTCCTAACCCGTGTCCCCGGCCGCGTAGCTGTTCTGAATCTCCGTGTCCCGGCCCGCTACTGTCTGAATCACCGTGTCTCCGCGCTCACCTTCCACTGCCGTGTAGGTAGTTACGACTACATGAATCGGCTCCCCTGACTCCATCTATTGATACTCATTGGACCCTATTGAGTGCAACTCGGCTACACATGCCTCTACCTAATGTCTATATGCCTTGTCTTCTGCTTCGTGTTTGGTTAGTGTTATTTGGTCTTATTTCACGTGTTAGAGCCCCCACCCTGCCAATATGCTTACAGATAGCCCTTTTGTTCGCCCCCCGATCATACGGTGACCTCAGCTGGCTTAACTGGTGCCTCTCAGAGACCAGATCTTTCTCACTACCGATCACTCGAATGCTAGTTCTAGCCTTCCTCACTGTACTCACATCCTACCATACCCTTGTCTGTTACATTATCGCCTTGAATCTGTTCTTGCCAGCGACA
>NW_019946018.1:29169-30732 GCF_002910315.2 Salvelinus sp. IW2-2015
CGTATAGAGAACTAGATTAATGTAGGATTAAGGAATAGGCCTACATCCCAGCCAGGTGCCTCTACAGCCACGGATAATCCTAATCCATACATTACATTAATCTATAGCCCTACATCCCAGCCAGGTGCCTCTACAGCCACGGATAATCCTAATCCATACATTACATTCATCTATAGGCCTACATCCCAGCCAGGTACTTCAAAGAGACAAAGTTAGTTTGGTAAAATTTTCAGGGATTAACATCTGCTTTTAAAGTTGCTCTGCTGAGATGACAGCTAAAAGACCTGCAGCCTGGTAAAATTAAAATGTGTTAAATCTAATTCTACCTTTTCGTTTCATCTTCAAAAATCCACATCAGGATGCAGAAGTCATGGGTACGTCCCAAACGGCACCCTATTCCCTACGCAGTGCACTACCACCCTATGGACCCTGGTCAAAAGTAGTGCACTACGTAGGGAATAGGGTGCCAATTAGGTCACGAACCCCACTTTTTTTTCTTCTTCTTCTTGTTGTTGTTGTCATTCATTAGAAAGATGCAGCTAATTCTGAATTCATACATAATCTTCTATGGTAATGACGTGGTGTTCTTTGATCTGAGTTTGTAGTAATGTGTTAATGAATCTCATGTCGAGTGTCTCTCCATGACTTTCCGGTGGCCAACAGCCACGTAAAGGTATGTTTATAATCACGTTGAAGGAAGAAGCATTGTAACAGGTATATGTTAGCGATCATGTGATATCCAAAACTTAGAATATGGTAAGACTACAGCTAAAACATCAAAACATTTAAAAATGTCAAATTAAAAAGCGTTAACACCCGTACAGTCTTTTCACTCGTACTTGTCCTTTCCCTACCAGCGCTGAACACTACTTTGTTGAGGGAAAAAATGTACTTTCTGTGACATGTGGTTGTCTCACCTAGCTATCTTTAGACGGATAAGAGCGTCTGCTTAAATGACTAATATGTAAAATGTAAAGGGACTGCATTTAAATTGGGCACTTTGCATGAGGTCTATAAATCACAATTATCATCCGTGTGAAGTTAAGGCTAAACTGGGGAACTGCTAAGAGACCTGCTTTGCAATTATTACAAGTTTAAATCTAATGGGGCTGTAGAGGCCCCCCTGACCTATGCAAGCCTATAGGCATGACTATAATCAGTGGTGTATTCTGGCTAGGCCCGGCAGTGGTGTATATCTACTCAGTGTGTATTCTACTCAGTGTGTATTCTACTCAGTGTGTATGTATGGCTGGATTGTTCGGTCGGTGATCTGTGGGTTCTACTGTCAGAACTGTGTAGTTAGCTACTCGCAGCAACTGGTGTGTAGTTGGGGACGGTATCTCAGGGTGTGTTTTCTGTCGGCTGGTTGCTGGGCCGGCTGGCTAATATAGTAGTGTCATGATGTGGGTGTCGTGAATGTGGTGTGTGTGTGTGTGTGTGTGTGTGTGGTGTTGTGTGTTTGTGGGTGTGGGTGTGTGTTGTGGTGTGGGTGTGTGTGTGCTGTGTGTGTGTGTGTGTTTGTGTGTGTGTGTGTGTGGTGTTGTATTAAACACTTTATAGTGC
>NW_019946018.1:30757-36135 GCF_002910315.2 Salvelinus sp. IW2-2015
ATCTTGGCATTCTCTCAACCAGCTTGGGTGTGTGGATGTGTGTGGTGTGTGTGTGTGTCGCCTGTGTGTGTTGTGTGTGTGTGTGTGTGTGTGTGTGTGTGTGTGTGTGTGTGTGTGTGTGTGTGTTTCTCTCATGGCCCTTAACATCGTAGTTTTAAAACCCCATACTGTTTTATTACCTGTGAATGTGGTGGTGTGTGATAATGATAATGTTGTGTTTCATCTCAGTGTGTTTCGCTGCTTCAGTGTGTTTCCTGCTCAGTGTTGTATCTACTCAGTGTTTTTCGCTCTCAGTGTGTATTCTACTCAGTGTGTTTCCTGCTCAGTGGTATTCTACTCAGTGTGTTTCCTGCTCAGTGTGTATTTACTCAGTGTGTTTCTGCTCAGTGTGTATTCTACTCAGTGTGTTTCCTGCTCAGTGTGTATTCTACTCAGTGTGTTCCTGCTCAGTGGTTATTCTACTCAGTGTGTTTTTCTACTCAGTGTGTATTTCTGCTCAGTGTGTATTCTACTCAGTGTGTTTCCTACTCAGTGTGTATTCTACTCAGTGTGTAATTCTACTCAGTGTGGTTTCCTACTCAGTGTGTATTCTACTCAGTGTGTATTCTACTCAGTGTGTATTCACTCAGTGGAAGTGTGTATGTTACTCAGTGTGTTCTACTTCAGTGTGTATTCTACTCAGTTGTATTCTACTCAGTGTGTATTCTTACTCAGTGTGTATTCTACTCAGTGTGGTATTCTACTCAGTGTGTATTCTACTCAGGTGTATCTCCTCAAGTGTGTATTCTACTCGTTGTTTTTCTCTGGCTCAGTGTGTTTCCTGCTCAGTGTGTTTCTCAGTGCTGTATTCTACCAGTGTGTTATTCTACTCAGTGTGTATTCTACTCAGTGTGTATTTGCTCAGTGTGTATTCTACTTCAGTGTGCTAGTGTTGTTTCTGCTCAGTTGTAATTGCTCAGGTGTATGTGTGTGATATCTACTCAGTGTGTTGCCTCCTCAGTGTGTATTCTACTCAGTGTGGTATTCTACTCAGTGTGTATTCTACTCCAGTGTTGTATTCTACTCAGTTGTGTTTCCTGACTCAGTGTGTATTCTACTCAGTGTGTATTTACTCAGCTGTGTTCTCAGCTGTGTATTCTACTCAGTGTTATTTCTACTTAGTGTGTATTTCTACTCAGTGTGTATTCTACTCAGTTTAGTAGTTCTAGCTCATGTGTGTGTTTATTCTACGTCAGTGTGATTCTACTCAGTGTGATATTCTAGCTTCGAGTGTGTTATTCTACGCAGTGTGTATTCTACTCAGGTGTGTATTCTACTCAGTGGTGTATTCTACTCAGTGGTGTATTCTACTCAGTGTGTATTCTACCAGTGTGTATTCTACTCAGTGTTGATCTACTCTAAGGTGTGTATTCTACTCAGTGTTTATCTACAATCAGTGTGTTCTACTCAGTGTTTATTCTTACTCAGTTTATATTCTACTCAGTGTGTTTCCTGGCCAGTGTAGTATTCTACTCAGTAAGTGTAGTCTACGCAGTGTGTCTTTCTACGCCAGATGTGGTATTCTATCTCAGTGTGTATTTCTACCTCGTGTTTTATTTCTACTCCAGTGCTTTATTCTTACTCAGTGTGTATTCTACTTCAGTGTTTATTCTACTCAGTGTTTTTTCTACTCAGTGTGGTTTTCCTGCTCAGTGTGTATTCTACGCATGTGTGTATTTCTACCTCAGTGTGTATTTACTCAGTTGTGATTCTACTCAGGTTATTCTACTCAGTCTGTGTATTCTACTGCAGTGTTTTTATTTCTACTCAGATGTTATTCTTACTCGTTCAAAAATAAATCGGTGCGTGTGTATATCTACCTCAGTGTTTATTTGCTACTCATTGGATATTCTTACTCATGTGTTTCCTGCTCAGTGTGTGATCTTATTAATCGGTGTTATTCTACTCACCGTGTGATCTATCATGTGGTATGTCTACCTCAGTGATGTTATTCTACTCAGTGGTATTCTACTAACATGTGGTATTCTATGCAGGTGTATTTACTCACGCTGTTATTCACTCAGTGTTATTCTACTCAAGTGTTTTATTCTATGCATGTTTTATTCTACTTCAGTGTGTTATTCTACTCAGTTGTTATATCTACTCAGTGGTTTATTTACTCGGTGTTTTATTCTATTTCGGTGTGTATCTACTCATAGTGTATATACTACTCAGCTGTGTATCATACTCAGTGTGATTCTATCCGTGTGTATTCTACTCAGTGATTGTATGTCTACTCAGTGTTATTCTTACCCGTGTGTATCTGACTCAGTGTGTATTCTAACTCAGTGTGTATTCTGCTCAGTGTGTTATTCTGCTCAGTTAGTGTATTCTACTCAGTGATTGTATTCTAACTCGGTGTGTATTCTACTCAGTTGTGTATTTACTCAGTGTTATTCTACTCAGTGTTATTTCTGCTCAGTGTGTATTTCTGCTCAGTGTGTATTTCTACTCAGTGTAGTATTTCTACTCATGTGTGTATTTCTACTTCAGTGCTGTATTCTACTCAGTGTGTATTCCACTCAGTGTTTATTCTAATCTCAGTGTGTATTCTACTCGAGTGTGTTCTACTCTTTTGTGATATGTCTACTGCAGTGTGCTATTCTACTCAGTGGTATTTCTATCTCAGTGTTGTCTTATTCTAGCTCAGTGTTTTCCGACTGCTACAATGTGTGGTGTGTGTGTGTGCGTGTGCGTTGTGTTGTGTGTGTGTGGTTAACACTTTATAGTCCATGCCTATACGGCACTGCACAGCTCTGTGTGTGTGTGTTGTGTGTGTGTGTTGTGTGTGTGTGTGTATGTGCAAAGCTGTCATCAAGGCAAAGGGTGGTTACTTTGAAGAATATCAAAATATATTTTTGATTTGTTTAACACTTTTTTTGGTTACTACGTGATTCCATATGTGTTATTTCATAGTTTTGATGTCTTCACTATTATTCTACAATGTAGAAAATAGTACAAATAAATAACGAACCTGGAATGAGTAGGTGTGTCCAAACTTTTGACTGGCACTGTATGTATACTGTAGTATGTCCGTATTTTGTTGCTATGGTAACTACACTGAACACAAATATAGACACAACAATGTAAAGTGTTGTGAAATAAAAGTTCCCAGAAATTTTCCATACTCACAAAAAATATTATCTCTGTCAAATGTTGYGAATCACATTTGTTTACATCCCTGTTAGTGAACATTTCTCCTTTGCCAAGATAATCCATCCACCTGACAGGTGTGGCATATCAAGAATCTGATTAAACAGCATGATCATTACACAGGTGCACCTTGTGCTGGGGACAATAGAAGGCCAATAAATGGCCACTCTAAAATGTGCAGTTTTGTCACACAACACAATACCACAGATGTCTAAAGTTTTTAGGTAATGCGCAWTCCGCATGCTGACTGCAGGAATGTCCACCAGAGCTGTTGCCAGAGAATTGAACGTTMATTTCTCTACCATAACGTCATTTTAGAGAATTTGGCAGTAAGTCCAACTGGATTCAAAAACGCAGTCCACGTGTATGGCGYCGTGTGGGCGAGCACTTTGCTGTCAACGTTGTGAACAGAGTGCCCCCGGTGGCGGTGGGRTKATGGTACGGGCGTACCATCATCCGTCGCCGGCACCTCSTGTTTCAGCATGATAATCCACGGCCCCGTGTCGCAAAGATCTGTAGACAATTCCTGGAAGCTGAAAATGTMCCAGATCTTCCATGACCAGCATACTCACCAGACGTGTCACCCTTTGAGCATGTTTGGGATGCTCTGGATCGACGTGTACGACAGTGTGTTCCAGTTCCCACCAATATCCAGCAACTTCACACAGCCATCGTCAAGGAGTGGGACAACATTCCACAGGCCACAATCAACAGCCTGATCAACTCTATGCGAAGGAGATGTGTCGTGCTGCATGAGGGAAATGGTGGTCACACCAGATACTGACTGGTTTTCTGATCCACGCCCCTAACTTTTTCAATTTTTAAAAGATGTCTTTGCCCAACAGCTGCATATCTGTATTCCCAGTCATGTGAAATCCATAGATTAGGACATAATTCATTAATTATTTCAATTACTGATTTCCTTAAATGAACTGTAACTCAGTAAAATCTTTGAATTGCTATATGCTTCTATTTATATTTTTGTTCAGTGATATATTAAATCCCTCCGTCTGCGTTGGTGGTGGTGGTATTGAGCCACAGCTGCAGGCCTCGTGTAAAAAGAGGCAGCACACAACAACATCCAGAGAAAGATGATGCCACATCTTTTGAAGCTTAAGAAGCCACCCCACTAATCAGTTTTGACACGCACTAATAAAATTACAGGGCAGAGGAGTCATCAGGCCTGGGGAGGTCGAAGGGAGAGAAGAGAGAGGAGAGCAGAGGAGTCATCAGGCCTGGGAGGTGAAGGGAGAGGAGAGGAGGGAGCGGAGCGGAGAAGGAGCGAGAGGGCTGGAGGTGAAGGAGGGAAGGAGAGTGAGAGGAGGGAGGGTGGGAATGGAAGGGAGAGAAGAGAGGCTGGGGGAGGTGAGAGGGAGAGAAGAGCGGAGAGGAGCAGAGCTGGAGGCGGAGAGAAGAGGCTGGGAGGTGAAGTGAGAGAGGAGAGGGCTGGGAGGTGAAGGGAGGAAGGCTGGGAGGGGAAGGGAGAGAAGAGGAGAGGCTGGGAGGTGAAGGGAGAGGAGCGGAGAGGAGCGGAGAAGGCAGAGGGAGAGGACTGGAGAGGTGAAGGAGAGGAGGAGTAGGAGAGTGAAGGATATGAGGAGAGGATGGGTTGAAGGGAGAGAAGCGGAGAGGAGCGGAGCAGAGCAGTAAGGAAAGGTAGAAATGAAACAATACGGAAGAGAGGGCTGTGAGGTGATAGGGAGAGGAAGATGGGCTGGGTAGTAGGGAAGGGTTGGAAGGTGAAGGGAGAAAGCGGAGCGGAGCAGGAGAAGAGCAGAGAGGGCTGGGACGGTGAAGGGAGAGAAGGCGTGAGAGGAGCAGGAGAAGAGGCAGTAGAGGGCTGGGAGGTGAATGGGTAGAGGAGAGGGCTGGGAGGGATAGGGACGAGGTCGAGGGCTGGGAGTGAAGGGAGAGATAGCGGAGAGGAGCAGGAGACGAGCAAGAGAGGTGTCTGGAGAGGTGAAAGGGAGAGGAGGGGCTGGAAGAGTGAAGGGGATGAGGAGAAGGGCGGGAGGGGATGGAGGGAGAGGTCGGAGTGAGGGGAGCTGGGAGGTGAAGGGAGAGGAGGGTAGAGCTGGGGAGTGAAGGGAGGAGACGGCTGGAAGGGGAAGGAGGAGAACGGGAGTTCGCTGGGAGGTGAATGGTGGAGCGGAGACGGCTGGGGAGGGTGAAAAGAGGTGAGAGAA
>NW_019946019.1:0-10805 GCF_002910315.2 Salvelinus sp. IW2-2015
AGCAGCAGTCAATTTTTAATACGAATGCAAAAAGGGTTGTAACTGTCCGCAACAAGACCATGGTACGGATGGAGACGGCATTAGCTCGGCCTACACGTGAGTCACTGTATTTGTATACATGTAATAGTTGCTAATTGTAAAAAAAAAAAAAGTTTTCTATTTCGCGGATTTCACTTATCGCGGGTCATTTTCGGAACGTAACCCCCGCGATAAACGAGGGATTACTGTATTGTCTTTATGTTACGTGTGTGTGTTTTAGGTAGAGGTGTATTATTTTTACTATTTACTTGGCACCCTGTGTTTTGGGTTATCAAGTTGTTCTCTGCGCCCTGGATGTTTGGGCTTATCATTTTTTGTGTGCAATAGTAAAAGGAATATTTTTCCCAAGTGGATCTCTCTCTGCGTCTGATTCCTTCACCCACCTAGTCCCGCGTGACATTCGGTCAACGATCCATTTCTCAGTGGTCAGGATTGTCATTCAAAAACCTTTTTTAAAGTTTTGAAGTGTCGCAGGGCTCCTTGGTGAATAATCCTGGTTTGGGTATTTGAATCCCCTGATGATGCCTCGGTCAATGAAGTGATTCTTCACCTCGTCAAACTCTCAGCGCTTTCGGCATGTTCAACCTCTCTTTCGTATCGTCTGAGATACCTAAAGATTGGAAATCGGCCTCGGTCATCCCCCGCTTCAAAGGGGGAGACACTCTAGACCCAAACTGCTACAGACCAACCTATATCTATCCTACCCTGCCTTTCTAAGGTCTTCAAAAGCCAAGTTAACAAACAAATTACCAACCATTTCAAATGGCGGTCTCTATGGGGGTGCCACAGGGTTCAATTCTCTCCTTCCAGACTCATATTAAGCATCTCCAATCCAAAATTAAATCTAGAATTGGCTTTCTATTTCAAAACAAAGCATCCTTCACTCATGCTGCCAAACATACCCGTGTAAAACTGACCATCCTACCGATCCTCGACTTCGGCGATGTCATTTATAAAATAGCCTCCAACACTACTCAACAAATTGGATGCAGTCTATCACAGTGCCATCCGTTTTGTCACCAAAGCCCCATATACTACCCACCCCTGCTGTCACGTCCTGACCATAGTTCTTGTGTGTTTTGCTTGTTTAGTGTTGGTCAGGATGTGAGCTGGGTGGGCATTCTATGTTGTGTGTCTAGTTTGTCTGTTTCTGTGTTCAGCCTAATATGGTTCTCAATCAGAGGAGGCAGCTTGTCAATCGTTGTCCTCTGATTGGAGAATCATATATAGGTGGCTTGTTTTGTGTTGGGATTGTTGGGTGGTTTGTCTTTCCTGTCTTTGTGTCTCTGCAACCAGAATAGGACTCGTCCTCGGTTTCACATTTGTTATTTTGTATATTTGTATAGTGATGGGATCACGTTATCGTCT
The DNA here is from genome assembly GCF_002910315.2 of Salvelinus sp. IW2-2015. Lineage (NCBI taxonomy): Eukaryota > Metazoa > Chordata > Actinopteri > Salmoniformes > Salmonidae > Salvelinus > Salvelinus sp. IW2-2015. The sequence goes on from NW_019946019.1 coordinate 1,408, forward strand.
TTTCTTATTAAATCATGTTGACACTAGACCGCGCTGCATTTTGGTTCCTCTCCTTACAACCCAGGAAGAAAGCCGTTACCACCTGCGACCTGGTACGCTCTCGTTGGCTGGCCCCTCGCTTCATACTCGTTGCCAATTAAATCAGCTGGCCTCCAGGTCCATCTACAAGTCCTCTGCTAGGGTAAAGCTCCCCCTTATTTCAGCTCAACTGGTCACCATATAGCAGACCACCGCGCACGGCTCCAGCAAAGTAATATTTTCAGCTGGTCACCCACCAAAAGCCAATTCCTCCTTTGGCCGCCCTTTCCTTCCAGTTTCTGCTTGCCCAATGACTGGAACGAAGTCTGCAAAAATCAACTGAAGCTGGAGACTTGATATTCTCCTCACTAAACTTTAAGCATAAGCTTCAGGAGCATGCTCACAGATCACTAGCACCCCAGTAATCTCTACTTGCACTTCATCCAGTGGTTTAATTGCTATATTGTAAACTACTTCGCCAACCTGGCCTATTTATTGACTTTTACATTTTTCCCCCTTTATCTTTACTCATTTGCACAACACTGTATTTAGAACTTTTTGTTCTAACTGTATTATTGACTGTGTATTTTGTTTAATTTTATGTTTATATTATGTGTAACTCTGTGTGTTGTATGTGTCGAACTGCTGTTGCTTATATCTTGGCCGGTCGCAAGTTGTAAAATGAGAAACTTGTTCTCAACTAGCCTGCTGGTTAAATAAAGGTGAATAAATAAATACAATTTAAAAATGAATTTCCTCTTCCTTTTTGGGCCAGGTTTAAATAGATAAAAACGTTAATTCCTTCGCCCCCTAACTTTCCAGTCCTCTGTTTCTTCCAGATGGACAGGATTACCCCTCTGCCTCATCCAAGCGTTTCGCGTTGATGGTTTTTCTTCGTTGTTGTGTCAGGCAAAGCATTGTTCCAGTGTTTGTCACTTTGCTCCCTTTCGCTAACTAAGCTGAGAGTTAAATGCATCTAGTTGATGTTGTGTTCTGTAACGTTGAGATCTCAGCTCAATAAAGGATGTCTTCACAAAGGACGAGGTTGACAGTTGTTGGGCCCTCGGGATGGGGAGAGGACGGGTTTATCACTGCTAGCTAATAGGCCGCTAGTTTTTTCCTTGAAGCTAGCCTGTTACTTCGAGGCTTTTTTCCGCGGCTATTGCTAGAGTCGGGTAAAAATGTCAACATGTTGGGAGCTTTGCAGCTAGGAGACAAGATCGTTTGATATAACGAATTTGGGAGAAAAAGTACAAAATTTAATGTAAGTCGCTTTTGACTAAAGCAACGGGGTTCACTTGAAGTGGAGTACGATTAAGATATGGAAATAACTTGTGCTCTCAGTTCAGTGCGCCATCTTGTTCTACACGAGTCCAACGTGATCCCCTCCACTATGTATTTCTTATATAATTTTTTTCCAATCTACTTTTCACATTGACAACTACCTTTTGTTTAAACTATTAGAGAGCAAATGGAGAGTTTACAACGCTAAGACAAGAAAAATAACCAAAGTTTAAACTAAAAAATAATGTCATATTGATTATTTACAAGCTAAGAAATATCATTTTAATTGTTTTTTTTGATTAGCTAAATTTAAATTATTTTGAATACAAATTTGTTTTAAGATGTTTTGTTCCAAATTAAAAATTATTAGTAAAAGAAACAAATTTGTATGAATTGATGATGTTTTGGTACAAGTATCGCCAGGCTAAGAAGTACCCCCTTGACTTTATTCCACATTCTGTTGTGTTACGCGTGGGAATCTCAAAAATGATCTTCCCTCACCCATCTACATGCAAAATCCCTAATGGCAGAAGTGAAAACATTGTTTGACAGTTTTGCTAATTTATTTGAAAATTAAAATATCATAAATTGTAAATTTACATAGTGTATTCCAGACCCCCGTTGCTATGATACACAGGTGCATCTAATTTCCTTAATCATCCTTGAGATGTCGTTTACAACTTGATCGGAGTCCCGTCTGTGGGCCATTTCAAATTGTTTCTGACATGAATATAGAAAGAAACAATGAACCGTGTCCTACTATAATGTCCCCAGTTGAGATGTGCTAATGTTCAGCGCTAGGAACTATACCCAATGAAGCTCCAAGGAACTGTCTTGTAGATCTTCTGAGATTAGGATTGTGATGAGCCATATATACTGGGGAAGGGTATAAAAGAACAATTTATTGGAGGAGGTTGTAAGTTTACAAGAGTAGCAGTGGTTCCATTATCGGATAAATTTTAAAAAATGTGGAATCTTCCCAGACACTGGCCCTACAGGTGGCTGGTCTGACCGAAACTGAGCAACTGGGCAAGAAAGGACCTTGGTCAGCGGAGGTGACCAAGCAACCCAAAAGACCCATCTGACAGAACTACAGAGTTCTTTGGTTGAAGATAGGAGAAACTGCCAGAAGGACAACATCTGCCTACAGCACTTCACCATTCTGGGCTTTAAGGGAGAGTGGCCAACGAAGTCACTGCCTGAGACAAATAGGCACAAAGACAGCCAACTCGAGAAATTGCAAAAAGGCACGTGAAAGACTCTGAGGGCGTAAGGCAAACATTCTGTAACGTCAAAAGATTTCCAACATGGTGAAGAGTAGATGACACTGAAGGTGCTGCTGGCGATCTCCATTATAATATATCTTTCTCCCAAGCCGTGAGATACATGGTAGAACCACTTCTACCGTTGCCCCCCAGCAGCAGGACACCTCCATTGGAGGAAATTAATATCACCACTAGCTTTGATATGCATGTGCAATAGCTACATGATGTCCCATTCTTATGCAACACTGCAGTTGTATGAAAGCTAAACTATCACCGTGTTCCATAGATGTTAAACCTGAAGAGGGTGAGTCTCTCACTGGTGCCTGTGAAGATCCCTGTAAGTTCAGAACACACATTAGCATAGAAACAGTCATCAGAGATGATAGCGAGGACCGAGGACTAATTAATAACTATGTTTTTCAACGACAGACTTATAATATAATGATGATATAATATATAGTTTACCTGTAGTGGGGTTATAAGCATTGCCAATGTTTGAGTAGAGTATTTTCTGTAGACCAGGGTGATTTCAGTGTTGAAGGGTCCAATGTTGTCATGTGACCAGGTGCTGCTAGTGAGGCTGAGAAAGCCACCTTCCTGTCTGTGGGACAGAGATGAGTCAAGCACTACTTTAATCCTAAACTTGGAACTAGTTGCTGTAGATTAGACATGTTATCCAACAGATAAGGTCAGTCATTCAGATACATCTCACAGTTGAAGTCAGAAGCTTACATACACCTTTAGCTAAATTACCATTTAAACTCAGTTTTTCATCAATTCATGACATTATCCTAGATAAAAATTGCCCTGTCTTAGGTCAGTTAGGATCACGCACTTTTATTTAAGATGTGAAATGTCAAAAATAATAGCAGAGAAGAATGAGTTATTTCAGCTTGAAACGTTCTTTCCTCACATTCCCAGTGGGTGCACGAAAGTGTTACATCACTCAATTAGTAGTTTGGTTAGCATTGCCTTTAAAAATTGTTTAAACTGGTCAAACTTTTCGTTAGCCTTCCAAAGCTTCCCACAATAAGTTTAGGGTGAATTTTTGACCCATTCCTTTGACAAGCTGGTGTAGACTAAGTCAGGTTTTGTATGCCCTCCTTGCTCGCACACGCTTTTTCAGTCTGCCACTAATTTTCTATCAGGATGAGGTCAGGGCTTTGTGATGGCCACTCCAATACCTGGACTTTTTTGTCCTTAAAGCCATTTTGCACAACATTTGAAAGTATGCTTGAGGGTCATTGTCCATTTGGAAGAGCCCAAATTGGCAACCAAGCTTTAACTTCCTGATGATTGTCTTGCAGATGTTGCTTCAATATGGGGTGGCAGGGTAGCCTGGTGTTAGAGCGTTGGAATTACGTAACCAAAAGGTTGCAAGATCGAATCCCAGTGCCAGCTAACAAGGTAAAAAATCTGCCTTTCTGCTCCTGAACAAGGCAGTTAACCCACTGTTCCTAGGCTGTCATTGAACAAGAATTCTGTTTCTAAATGACTTGCCTAGTATAAAAATAATATATTTTTTTCTAATTTTGCACCAGGCACCAGTTCCCTCCTGCAGCAAACCACCCCCACAACATGATGCTGCCGCCCCCGTGCTAAAACGGTTGGGTGTGTATTCTAAGGCTTGTAAGCCTCCCCTTTTTTCCTCCAAAACATAACAAGGGTCATTATGGCAAACAGTTATTTTTTTGTTTCATCAACCAGAGGACATTTCTCCAAAAAGTACCATCTTTGTGTCCCATGGCAGTTGTCAAACCGAGTATGGCTTTTTTATGGCGGTTTTTGAGGCAGCTTGGCTTCTTCTTGTGAGGCGGTCCTTTCAGGTTTATGTCCGATATATGGACTTGTTAACTGTGGGAATAAAGATACTTTTGGTAACCTGATTCACTCCAGCATCTTCACAAGGTCCATTCTGTTTGTTTCTGGGATTGATTTTGGCACTTTTCGCACCAAAGTACGTTCATCTCTAGGAACAGAACGCGTCTCCTTCCTGAGCGGGTAATGGCGGTGGCGTGGGTCCATGGTGAATTTATACTTGCCATACTATTGTTTGTACAAGTGAAGCGTGGTACCTTCAAGGCGTTTGAAAAATTAGCTCCCAAGGATGACCAGACTTGCAGAGGTCTACAATATTCTTTCTGAGGTCCTTGGCTGTATTTCTGTTGATATTTTCCCGCGATTCAAGCAAAAGATGGCACTGAGTTTGAAGTGTAGGCCTTGATACATCCCAAGGTACTACTCTCGGCAGTTGACTGCAAATTATGTCCATTAGGCCTACCAGAAGCTTCTAAAACGCATTACATAATTTTCTGGAATTTTCCAAGCTGTTTAAAGCACAGTCAACTTAGTGTATGTAAACTTCCTGACCACTCTAATTGTGATACAGTGAATATAATTGAAATAATCTGTCTGGTAAACAATTATTGGAAAAAATACTTGTGTCCATGAACCAAAGTAGATGTCCAAACCAACTTGCCAAAACTATACTTTGTTAACAAGAAATTTGTGGATAGTTGAAAACGAGTTTTGACTCAAACGCTAAAGTGAATGTAATCTATTCCGACTTCAACTGTAATACACTACCGCTCAAATGTTTGGGGTCACTTTGAAAGTTCCCTTGTTTTTGAAAGAAAAGGCACCATTTTTGTCCATCTAAAATAACATAATATTGATCCAGAAAAACAGTGTAGACATTGTTAATGTTGTAAATGACAATTGTAAGATGGAAGGCAGATTCTTAATGGATATCTAAATATAATAATATAACAAAAAATATACCTCAGAATGAACATGTTAATGTCATTCTAAAATATTATACTGTACACTAAGACTTCTTTAATTCATGTATAATGCTTGACCCCCCCCCCCCACACACACAACACAAACACTTCTTAGGTCATTTCGTCTACTGTCAATTGAAGAAGTAGAGTAAACATTGTTGTTTTCAGTATCATGTTAATAAAAGTGCTTGTCAAAATAAATTAAAAAGAGTCATTACACGGAACCACACAAACAGGACACCAAACACAAACACACCATACGTATTTGGTGTGTGTGTGTGTGTGTATGTGTTTAGTGTGTATGGCTGTGTGTGTGGTGTGTGTTGTGTTGTGTGTGTGTGTGTGTGTGTGTGTGTGCTGTGTGGCGCGCTGTGTGTGTGTGTGGTGTGTGTGTTGTGTGTGTGTGTGTGTGTGTGTGTGTGTGTGTGTGTGTGTGTGTTTGGCTGTGGTGTGTGTTTGTGGTGTGTGGCTGTGGTGTGTGTAGGTGCTGTGTGTGTGGTGTAGTGTGTGTGTGTGCTGTGTGTGGTGTGGTGTGTGTGTGTGTGTGTGTGTGCTGTGATGTGTGATGTGTGGTGTTGTGTGGTGTGTGTGTGTGTGTGTGATGTGTGTGTGTGTGTGTGTGTGATTGTGGTTGGGCGGAGAACAGGTGTGCTGGGGCAGAGCAGATCTTTGTTTTGTTCCTGCATAGATCCTGTTGTTCGTGTTGTTTTCCCTTGCCTCTGATGCTGTTTTCCTCTCCGCTGCAGTTTCACAGTCTCATTTATGCTATAGGGATGTTTTTTCCAGCGTCAGAGAAACTGGTAAGGATAGAGGGAAACAATGACTGGAAGCCACAAATACAGGGTATTCTTGATGAGACCACTGCTCTCAAGAGCTGCAAACAACCCTTAGAAGATTCATGTTCCAACAGGATAATGACACCAAAGCAACAGCCAAACAACGCTGGAAATGGCTTCAGAACAAAGAATGTGAAAGTCCTTGAGAGGCCAGCCAAAGCCCCGACTTGAATACCATTCGAAAACTCTGTGGAAAGACTTGAGATATGCTTGTTCACCGCAGCTCCCCTTAATACCTGTCCTCATAAACCATGACTGGTGTGATAACAGTAGTTATGAAGCAATAAGGTGATAAATCAAACTGAAATCGTACTACCACCGACTCCGACCTCTCGTCGGATGTGGCTGGGCTTGCAAACATTACAGACAACAAAGGGAAGCCAGCCGAAGAGCTGCCCAGTTTAATCATGAGCTTACCAGATGAGCTAAAATTACTTTTAATGCTCGCATTCGAAAGCCAGTAAACACTGAAAACATGCATGAGAGCATCAGCTGTTCCGGACGACTGTGTGTTCACGCTCTCCGTAGGCGATGTGGAGTAAGACTTTAAACAGGTCAACATTCACTGCGCTGCTGAGTGTCTTCAACTGACAATTTCAACCTCTCTGTTTGAAGTTCTGTAATAACCACACATGTTCGAAGCAGAGACCACCAATAGTCCTGTGCTCCAAAGAACACTAAGGCCATAGGCACTCAACATCTGGAAGCCATGAAGTGCTTTAAAAGTGCCTGGTCAATTGCTCACATCCAACAACCTAATATCCCAGAAACCCTAGACTCACTCCAATTTGAAATACCGCTTTAATTCCGTTAGGTAATGCAATCTCTATTTGGCACTCCACACTGCCTTTCCCACCGGACAAAAGGAACACTTATGTGAGAATGCTATTTCATTGACTACAGCTCATGTTCACACCAAAGTTTCCCTCAAAAGCTCATCAACTAGAGCTAAGGACCCTGGAACTAAACACCTTCCTCGGCAACTGGATCCTGGCCTCCCTGACGGACTGCCCACATGTGGTAAGGGAGGTAACAACAACCGCCACGACTGATTCCTCAAACCACGCACTCACAGCATAATACATACAAATAGGAATTTAAGTACTGTAAGATGATGTGTGTGGTGGAGTAAGGGGCCGGAGGGCTCTCAAGTGTGTTGTGAAATCTGTGAATGTATTGTAAATGTTTTTAAAATGGTTATTAACTGCCTAATTTTGCTGGACCCCAGGAAAGGTAAAGCTGCCTGCCTTGAGCAGGAACAAATGGGGATCCATAATAAATACAAATACAAATACTAACAAGACATTTTTTACTAGTCTTTATTTACAGTAGAAACGAACGTTAAGAAGTGTGGGACGGGATTAACATTTTCATTAACATTAACATGTATTGTAATGTTTTAAAATTGTAATACTGCCTTGGCAGCAGCTAAATGAAGGAATCCATAATAAATACAAATCTACAAACACAGGAATCCCCTCGAGGGGTGCGTGCTCAGTTCCCTCCTGTACTGCCTGTTTCCTCTGACTTACACGGCAGTGGCACAACTCAAAACCAATCATTAAGTTTGCCGATGACACAACAGTGGTAGGCCTGAATCGCCGACAACAACGAGACAGCCAATTAGGGCGGAGGTCAGAGACCTGACCGTTGGTGCAAGAACAACCTCTCACCTCAACGTAATCAAGACCAAAGAAGATGATTGTGACTACAGGAAAAGGCAGGACTGAGCACGTCCCCATTCTCATTCGGCGGGGCTGCAATGGAAGCAACGTTGAGAGCTTCAAGTTCCTTGGTGTTCCACATCACCGAACCAGAGAACTGGAAGGTCCAACAAACCAAGACCAGTCCGTGAAGAGGACACAACAAAACCTATTCCCCTCAGGAGAATGAAAGAGATTAATGCATGGATCCCTGCTAGAATCCTCAAAAGGTTCTACAGCGCACCATCAAGAGCTCTTGACGGGTTGCATTCACTGCCTGGTATGGCAACTGCTCGGCAACCGACCACAGGCAGAACAGAGGGTAGTGCGTTACAACCCAGTATACATCACATGAGGCCGAGGCCATTTCTGCCAACCAGGACTCTATACGCAGGCAGTGGTCAGAGCGAAGGCCCTACAATTGTCCCAGACTCCAGCCCCTAGTCATCAAGCTGTCCTCTGTTCCGCATGGCAAGCGGTACCAGAAAGCTCCGAGTCTAAGTCCAAAGAACATCTTAAACCAGCTTCTTCCCAAGCCAAAGACTCCTGAACATCTAATCAATGCGCTACCCAGACTAAGTTTGCACCCCCCCCCCCTCTTTTACTCACTGCTGCTACTTCTCTGTTATTATCTATGCATTAGTCCACTTTTAATAACTCTATGGCCTACATGTAGCAATTACCTCAATTACCTCGGACATCGGTGCCGTCCACGACATTGACTCTGTAGCCGGTACCGTCCCGTATATACCCTCCCTATTGCATTTAACAGCCGCTCTTTAAATCATGTGTTAGTTTTAATTTCTTATTTTTTGTATTCGGCGCAATGTGACAAATAAAATGTTTATTTGAATAGACTAGTCAGGATCAAGGAATTAGATGAATGGAGCAAAGACCAGAGAGATCGGTTGATGAACAACTGCTACCAGAGTGCTCAGGAACCATCAGACCTGGGGGCAAAAGGTGTATCCCCTACCAACAGGAACAACGATCCTAGCACATAGCCAAGACCAGCAGAAGTGGCTTCGGGGACAAGTCTATGAATGTCTTGAGTGGTCCAGCCAAGAGCCATTGACTTCGAATCCCGATCTACCATCTCTGGAGAAGACGCTGAAAAATGTTCCCCCATCCAACCTGACAGAGTTGAAGAGGATCTGCAGAAGACGAATGGGAGAAAACAAATAAAGGTGGAGCCAAGCCGTGTAGCATCCATAACCCAAGAAGACTCAAAGCTGTAATGAACTGCCCCAAAGGTGCTTTCAACAAAGTACTGAGTAAAGGGTCTGGTACATTTATGTAAATGTATATTTTTGTTTTTTGTTGTTGTTGATACATCATGTTAAAAGTATTAATTCCTAAAAACACCTGTTTTTTGGCCTTTGTAATTATGGGGTATTTGTGTGTAGACTGATGAGGGGGAATTATATTTAGTTCATTTTAGATTAACTGTCTGAACAGACCCCACACAAGAAACGACAGGACACACAGGTTTGAAATATCAAAAAAACT
>NW_019946019.1:12525-23916 GCF_002910315.2 Salvelinus sp. IW2-2015
CCATTGTGAGAGGTTGGAATCTGTTTGATTGTTTGTGACAGGTGTCTTTTATACAAGGTCAACGAGTTCACAGGTTGCAGTTAATACAGGTAAATGATGGGAGAACGGAGGGCTTCTTAAGGAAAAACTAACAGGTGTCTGTGAGAGCCGGAAATTTTTATGGTTCGGCTCGATGATCAATAATTAAATGTTCATGCCAATAAATGCAAATTAATTTATTTCAAAATCATACAATGGATTTTGGATTTATTGTTATTATACCGTGTCTCTGCAATGTAACGTGTACCTATGAATAAAATTACAGACCCTCTACATGCTTTGGCTAAGTAGCGAAAAACCTGCAAAATCGGCAGGTATCACTACTTGTTCTCCCACTGACTACATATATATATATATTAACTATCATACACACATACACCACATTTTTCGTAATAATGACAGCATTGCACAATACTGAATGAACAGATGAACACTTTTTTAACTTTTATAGGATAAACTATAACACACACAACACACAATCACAGCAGCTCTTGGGAAGGACGATCGATTACGTGAGAGTTCTGCTTAGGAGAAAATTAGCTCTCACACTGTTATATGAAATAAGATAAGTAAATGTTTAAGTTTACCTTGTGATTTGAAAACTAAAAAACTGTAAATTTCTTATGTAGGAATCATATTTTAATAATGGGATGGTAGTACATTGACGACCAAAGTGCGATCAATAATTCCCATGAGCGGTACCTTTCTAGCAAAATCTGAAAAGCGGCTTCCTTCATTTATTCCGATTAGGATAATTTGTAGAATCACTTAAAATAAAGGTCTGTGTTTCGTGTTAAGGCTTACACCACCGTGCCATATTATTAAACTGTGTAGAATAATCCATCAGGGACAAGGTAACTCTGATCAATCATTGGCTAAAGTATAAGCGAAGATGCAGTTTTTTTGTAGAGTGGATTTCATAAAATAGTTGACAAACGTTACACGTTTATTCCTACGTGAAGATTTACACAGGGTAATCAAACGTCGAGGCGGTTATTAAGCCTGCACGAACAACAGACCTTATCGTTGAAGTAGACTTCAAGACACATTTCTCTATGGAAGACATTGAACGTAAAATGAACGAAGGACCCCTCAAGTGTCAGCCGCAAGATATGTACAGAATATAACGCGTCGACATCTCTCTCTAAACCATATACCTTGACTATCCGGAAACTCTCACCTCGTAAACAAACGTTTATTCCATTCCGTATTTTATTAACGTGCAATTCAGTGGAGGTCTAATATTCCTGTTTTACATCTGCACAACCTTCAATGTTATGATTTTAATTGACGTAAAAATTTCTGGCAAAGAGTTCGCAAAGAGCCAGGCGGGCCCAAAACCTTGTTGCAATACCCGACTACTCGTGCAATGAACGTCAAGAAAATGACACCAAATTCACCCTGGTTAATATTGCCTGCTAACCTGGATTTCTTTTAGCTAAATATGCAGGTTTAAAAATATATACTTGTGTATTGATTTTAAGAAAGGCATTGATGTTTATGGTTAAGTACACATTGGAGCAATGACAGTCATTGATTGATTGTTTTTTATAAGATAAGTTTAATGCTAGCTAGCAATTTACCTTAGCTTACTGCATTCACAGGCAGGCTCCTCGTGGAGTGCAATGTAATCAGTGTTAGAGCATTGGACTAGTTAACTGTAAGGTTGCAAGATTYGATCCCCCGAGCTGACAAGGTTAAAAATCTGTCGTTCTGCCCCTGAACMAGGCAGAACGTTGCTAGGCCGTCATTGAAAATAAGAATGTTTTCTTAACTGACTTGCCTAGTTAAATAAAGATTTAATAAAGGTGTAAAAAAAAAAATACCCAAAAATACCGATTTCCGATTGTTATGAAAACTTGAAATCGCCCCGATTAATCGGCAATTCCGATGAATCGGTCGACCTCTACCCAAAACTGTCTTCATTGGCAAAAGCCACATTGACGGAGCAGCCAGTATGGCAGTAGCCGGATTCAATGAGGGAGCCACAGCTATAACAAATGTGAATAACAAATTGTGGCTTGACAGCACTTTGGTGACACTGGAACAATCAGAGAGGAGTTGTGAGAGCTGATTGCTTCAATGGAGTGTGCCAAGGGTAGGAGCAGGTCCCATGACACAGTCAAACAAGTAAAGCGTCACCAGCAACAACTCAAAGAGGGCTTTACATATGACGCAGGCATAGCTGATTAATATTCTGCACATTTCAACAGCCATACAAAATCATGTGACAAATTGAGCAAAGTGATATGAGAATTTGCCCAAAACGACATATTTGCCCAACAGACCAGTATTCAAAGCATATGCTCTATTGCTTGATACAAATGTATTAAACGTGCTAATGTATTTGTAAAAGGTATATTTGATGTTTATTTGTCAGTTGTTTTTTTTAACCCTTTTTTCTCCCCAATTTTGTGGTATCCAATTGGTAGTTACATTCTTGTCTCATCGCTGCAACTCCCGTACAGACTCAGGAGAGGCAAAGGTCGAGAGCCATGCGTCCTCCGAAACACAACTCAACCAAGCCGCACTGCTTCTTGACACAATGCACATCCAACCCGGAAGCCAGCCGCACCAATGTGTCAGAGGAAACACTGTACACCTGGCGACCTGGTCAGCGTGCACTGCCACAGAAGTCACTAGTGCACGATGAGACAAGAATAACCTTCCCCAACCTGGACGACGCTGGGCCAATTGTGTGCCGCCCCCGTGTGCCTGGGCTCGAACCCAGAATCTCTGGTGCACCACCCGGGAGGCCCTTATTTGTCAGTTTTGAAGGGATATATGAATAAGAGTTTAATTAATCTGACAAAAATGGTCATAATTATGGAAAGGACATTTTAATTGCATTAGCCTATCTTTATCGGCCATTTTCTCAAAATGACATGTTCTCGGTGCGCCAAATCATTTTTCTGTCTTCAAAGGATGTACATTCTCATTATTCCACACACAGGTTCTTAGGTCATATAGGCAGACTTTTACAGAGGCTTTTTTTTTTATATCTTGTGTCGTTTTGATTTGAAGTGTAATTTTATGTGTAAATATATGCAAAATATGCATCCATCATACATGTATATATATTTTTTTAAATAATTCCATGAAATGAAAATATTTGGATAAACTGATCTGTAAAAGTCTGACCATTGAGTGTCTTATCACAATAAAACAAAAACATTCTGCCTTGAAGTAATGTGTTGAAAAACAGATTCTCGTAATATGCAAGTTAGCGCATATTTAAGGACGGTTTGACCAATTTGCATATTTAAAATTTTAAAATAAATAAAGCTTGTAATACAATAATATATGGTATTTATGTATACTTTCAACTGGCAAAGTTTCACTAATGAGAGTAAAGAAGAAAAATATCCATATAAGCCTGTGGTGCCTAAACAAAGAAATCAGTGGTTTGGGATGGTCCAGTACCAGAATGGGTTCAGGTCCAACCCATTGCTCTTTCAACATTACTACCTTACCTCTCTGTCCCATCCAATAAACAATAAACTGTTCCACTTTAAAACAACAACAAAGATTGACAGGAAATCTATAACTAAGAACTCATGTACATTAAGTCTCTCAATAGGAGTTGCTGCTGTTTATACTGTATCTGCTTTGTTTGATTTTAAACAGTCAGTCAGTGGCTTCTACAGGACAGAGGACCAGTGAAATACTATCTGAACCACCAGGGTTGAAGAATGGATGGAGTTTCTCAGTGAAGGTACAGTCAGTGAAAGAGTAGATATGACACCTTGCCTCCACATTGTAGAAGGAGACCTGTCCCTTCTCATAATTCACAAACACCCCCACCTTCTGGGGCTTCTCTCTCAGTAAGAGGGTAACAGGGGAATCAGCATGAGCTGTGTACTCTCCATTCTTCAGCTCCACAGTCCAGTATCCTTTATTAGGAAACAGTCTAAAACTGCCATCCCTCTTGATGGACTTTCTGACCACTCCCAAAGTCCACTCAGTCTTCCCCTCCACCTTCACTTCACAGTAGAAGCTGGATGGAGAACTTCCTGCCATCCAGGACCTATATAATAGGCGGTGTCAGAAGAAAGCCCAAAAAATTGTCAAAGACTCCAGTCACCCAAGTCATAGACTGTTCTCTCTGCTACCGCATGTATATAGCCTCGTTATTGTTATTGTATTCTGCTACTTTTAATTATTTTTTAACTTTAGTTATCTTAGTAAGTATTTTCTTAACTCTTTCTTGAACTGCATTGTTGGTTAAGGGCTCGTAAGTAAGCATTTCACTGTAAGGTCTACACCTGTTGTATTCAGCATTTCACTGTAAGGTCTACACCTGTTGTATTCAGCATTTCACTGTAAAGTCTACATCTGTTGTATTCAGCATTTCACTGTAAGGTCTACACCTGTTGTATTCAGCATTTCACTGTAAGGTCTACATCTGTTGTATTCAGCATTTCACTATAAGGTCTACACCTGGTTGTATTTCAGCATTTCACTGTTAAGGTCTACACCTCGTTGTATTCAGCATTGCCCACTGTAAGTCTACACCTGTTGTATTCAGCATTTCACTGTAGAGTTCTTACACCTGTTGTATTCAGCATTTCACGTGTAAGGTCTACACCTGTTGTATTCGCGCATGTGCACAAAATTACTGTATGATTTTATTTGAATTCCCTGACGAAGGCAACATTTCCCCAGTACACAGAAACCATTTTGATAAACCTCTTTCTGTGTCAGGGAGATCCTGTTTTATGTCTCCCCTTCCCAGAAGATGCAGTATCAGGGTCTTAGAGGTCACATCCACTGTTGGATGAGAAACATACACATATGGTAACACAATGACATCAAAATCAGTGGTACACTATGGTAACACCACATGACATAAAGACATCCAACATCAGACAAAACAATACCACACAATACACACCCATGGTTTACGGTGATCCAATGGCTGTTCATGCCGCACAGGCCGGTCAGTAGATATGTTGTAACTAAGTAGGCTACGCAGCCAAATAACAGCTCTGTTCTCGTAGGTCAACTAAAACAAGTAGAGCCTGTTGTAGACAACAGATAGGCCTTGCCTTCCCTAATTGGAGCGCCTATCAACCCAATCAGGGTCTGTATTGGAGCTGACAGCAACAATGGCAGTATTGTCAACAATCTACTACACCCAAAATGCTATCACTGCAATGCTGGAAGGCAGCAAAGGTTGTCTTCATTACCACCTCTTAGTGTATGACTGGGTGACCCACTACACTACAGGTTCTTTGTACCAGTGTTTAAGGGTGACCCACCAAACTTCAGGTTCTTTGTACCAGTGTTTAAGGGTGACCCACTACACTACAGATCTTGCTACATGTCTTTGAATATGCAATCGAAGACCGGACCAAGAACAGAAAAGACAGCCTGTACTAGTTGGAGAAATTCACCCTGGGGTAACACAAATCAAGTCAAATTTTAGCTCAGCTCCTTTGTCTTACTGACGTTGAGGGAGAGGTTGTTGTCCTGGCACCAATGACTTAAATGTAAATGTAAATGTAATTTTTGTCCAGGTGGGAAATGGAGTGCAATAGAGATTGCATCATCTGTGGATCTGTTGGGGTGGTATGCGAATTGGAGTGGGTACAGGGTGTCTTGGATGATTGTGTTGATGTGAGCCATAACCAGCCTTTCAAAGTATTTCATGGCTACCGATGTGAGTGCTACGGGGCTACAGTCATTTATACAGGTTACCTTAGCATTCTTGGACACAGGGACTATGGTGGTCTGCTTGAAACACTCAGGTATTGCAGACTGGGTCAGGGAGAGGTTAAAAACGTCAGTGAAGACAATTGCCAGCTGGTCAGCACATGCTCTGAGTACAAGCCCTGCGGCCTTGTGATTGAAAAACCTGTTTAAAGGTCTTACTTAAATCGGCTATGGATAGTGTGATCACACAGTCGTCCGGAACAGCTGGTGCTTTCACACATGGTTCACTGTTGCTTGCCTTAGGTTTAGCAGACAAACTAAATACGTCTGCTAAACTTGTGTCACTGGGCAGCTTGTGCCTGGGTATCCCTTTGTAATCTGTGATAGTTTGCGAGCCCTGCCACATCTGACGAGCGTCAGAGCTGGTGTAGTAGGATTTGATCTTAGTCCTGTTTTGAAGCTTTGCCCGTTTGATGATTCGTCGAAGGGCGCAGTGGGATTTCTTATAAGCGTCCGGTTTTCTGTCCCGTTCCTTGAATTTGGCAGCCTTTAGCTGAGGGCGGATGTTGCCTGTAATCCATGGCTTCTGTTTGGGATATGAATGTACGGTCACTGTGGGGATGATGTCATCAATGCACTTTAATGAAGCAGGTGACTGCTGTATAAACTCCTCACCACTTCCAAATTGAGTGTGTCACTGGTATTTCCTGTTTGAGTTTTTACTTGTAAACAGGATTAAGGAGGATAGTCATGGTCAGATTAGCTAGAGATCTAGTCCACAGTTGCAAACACATGGAGGTTGACAGAGGATATCCAGAGGACAAAGAGCTTCTGAAAAAACACTGGAGACGAGTATAATCGCCACAGCTTTGAGAAAGCTCTGTTGGCCGTCCATCAAGGTGGAAGATTCCAAATCTTTACAGTTTTCCTCACTGGATGCTACAACACTATGGATAATGTTCAACATATGGAGGAAATGGACAGCCAATCAAATATGAGAGCCATAGCCTCAAAGCTGCTGTAAATGAAGAAAGAAAAATGAAGAGGGTCGGCTTATGACCTACAAGAGAGAAATGGAAGAAGAGCCAGGTTTGCTCATCTGGTTACCAAGCAAGGATCGCCTCACATCCCCTGTTTGGAAACCTGAGGGAAACCCCCTCCGCAACAGTGGGGGAAGGTTCCAGGCCTGTGAGTAGGCCAAGTGTTCTGAAGGAGAGGAAAAGTGGTTTTGGTTTTGCCACCAGCGTCACGCCCGCTGTGAAAACAGTGAAGAGCAGGGTTGGAAATCCTTCTATTACTGCCCTCAGGCTGTGTCCATTCTGTCAAAGAGAACACAGTCTAGGCACCTGCACATCACTGAACAAGAAGAAACATCAAGAGAAGTTGGACTTTTTGAAGAACAAGGGAATCTGCTTTGGTTGTCTGACCCCTGGACACATGAGCAAAGGATGCACACATCAACTTCCCTTGAAACTGTGTTCACGTAAACATCCTACCATGTTGCACATCAGCTATAAAAGAGGTAAACAGCTGCAAAAGCAACAAAAACAGAGAGCAGAGTGTTACCAATGCGTTCATTAAACTAGATAAAGATGCTGGGAGTCACAGCATCATCGGACTGAGCTTGTTGTCATTGCAGGTGTAACAGTATAACTTTAGTCCGTTCCCTCGCCCCGACCGCGAACCAGAGACCTTCTGCACACATCAACAACTGACACCCACGAAGCGTCGTTACCCATCGCTCCACAAAAGCCGCAGCCCTTGCAGAGCAAGGGAAACCACTACTTCAAGGTCTCAAAGTGAGTGACGTAACCGATTGAAACGCTATTAGCGCGAACCACCGCTAACTAGCTAGCCATTTCACATCCGTTACAGGTACATACAGCTCTGTATCAGGTTACAAAGACAATATAGACAAAAGTTAAGTACTTCCACTGACTCGTTTAACTATAGCATCTGTGAATGAACAGGTCCCTTCAGATGGTTCAAATATCTAGGAATCACAATTGGTAATGACTGAAGAAATTTGTACAAGCTTAACTACTCTGTCTTGGTTTAACTTCTCTCAGCTACGGATCCCTTTTACGGGATCACTTTCCTAAACAACCGCTAGAATTGCAGGGCGCCAAATGCAAAAATATTACAAAAAATATTTATAATCATGCAATCACAAGTGAAATATACCAAAACACAGCTTAGCTTGTTGTTAATCCACCTATCGTGTCAGATTTTGGAAATATATTTTACAGCGAAAGAATTCCAAGCTTTTGTGAGTGTAGCTTTCAATGCTACAACAGTTAGCCTTATATTAGCTTGGTTAGCTTGGTCACGAAAGTCAGAAAAGCAATGAAATGAATCGCTTACTTTTGATAATCTTCGGATGTTTCCACTCACGAGACTACCAGTTACACAACAAATGTTATTTTTGTTCGATTAATATTACTTTTATCACAAAAAAACGCCATTTGGGTTGCGCATTATGTTGAGAAAACCAAAGCCGTGTTCCGTTCGACAAATTCCAAAAAGTATCCGTAATGGTCGTAGAAACATGTCAAATGTTTTTTATAGTCAACCTTCAGGTTGTTTTTAACAAACATAATCTATAATATTTCACCCAGACCATAACCTATTCATTAAGAGACAAAAGGAAAATGGTGAGCCCCTCTGTCGCGCGCAGGAAATATTCAGAGGACACTTGACTACTTTTGAAAAATGTCACTCATTTTTCAAAATAAAAGCCTGAAACTATGTCTAAAGCCTGGTCAAAGCCATTGTAAAAGGAATCTGGTTGATACCCCTTTAAATTGAGGTTAGACGGGCCAGGAAACAGTACAAAAAGTAAAGAATCACTTCCGGGTTACATTTTCTCAGGGTTTCGCTTGCAGAATAAGTTCTGTTATACTCACAGAGAATATTTTGACAGTTTTGGAAACTTTGGAGTGTTTTCTATCATAATCTGTAAATTATATGCATATTCTACAATCTGTGCCAGAGAAAATGTCCGTTTACGTTGGGCACGTTATTTAAAAAAATTAAATAAATCGGACCCCTTAGCGCTAAGAAGTTAATGAAGAGGTTGGGAGTCATATTAATAGTGGAACCACAAAAACCACAAACCTCAACAACAAAAATTGCCATGAATTTAGTAAGATCTTGGTATGTAATTCATAACTTATTCGATCTGAAACAAGACTTATCACTTATTTACCTGTGGCAAAACAAACTCCTGCCAATGATCTTGGATAGCAACATTGTTCAGCATTGGCATGAGTAGGGAATGAGGCATTTTGAAGTGTTAAATTAATGGGGTACTTATGTCATTTGAGCAACTGAAAGAGCAATACCAGTTATCCAATAATCATTTATTTTGTTATTTACAGTTAAGAAACTCTCAGAAGCACTCTTGTAGATATGATTTTACCAAATCTATCAACTATTGAATAACTACTCCATGATAACATGACACATATAGATTTATATCCAGAGTGTACTCATTGCTAATGCAACAGTGCCCAAAACCAGATGTACATAAGTCAAGAGAGCGATGGGAATCCGATTTGAATACTACAACTAATGAGGGGCTATGGTCGGACCTATGGCAAAATAGTGTGTCTGTCACAACTTCCGCCGAAGTTGGCTCCCCTGCCTGTTCGGGCGGTGCTCGGCGGTCGTCGTCACCGTCCTACTAGCCGCCACCGATCCCTTTTTCGTTTGTCTGTTTGTGTTTTCTGATTATTTGCACCTGTGGTTTTTTTGTTTCGTAATGAGCTTCCCTATATTTAGGAGTTTGACCCGCCCTTGTTTTGTGCGGGATTGTTTTTTGTTACGTGCGTTGTATGTTGGGTTGTTGCAAGTGTTTCTCTGCGCCCTGTATGTTCGGGCTTCATATTTTGTTAAGCAGTAAAAGGAATAGTTTTTCCCAAGCGGCTCTCTCTCTAGGTCTGATTCTTTTCACCCACTTAGTCCCGCGTGACAGAATCCCGCACCTCAAAATATGGAATCAGCAGGAGCAGCCGCGTCTCCTCTCCCATCGATGGAGGAAAGAGTCCTCCATCACACCAGTGTTCTCCACAGAATTGGGTCAGCGATGGACCAAATGATGGAGAGGATGGATCGATGGGAGAGGAGTGGCCTTCCTACCTCATCTCTAGCACCCCCTCCTCCAACACCTCCTGTTCCTGTTACCACATCGGGCTCCGGGGCTCTTCGGCTGGCGCTTCCACGGGAGTATGATGGAACGGCGGCCGGGTGTCAGGGTTTCCTTCTCCAGCTGGAGCTTTACCTGGCGACCGTTCGTCCTACTCCCTCCGGAGAGGAGAGCGTGAGCGCCCTCGTCTCCTGTTTGACTGGACGAGCTCTCGAGTGGGCCAACGCAGTGTGGAATGGCCCAGACTCGGCGAGGGATCATTACCCTGAGTTCACCCGCCGATTCCGAGCTGTTTTTGACCACCCACCAGAGGGTCGTGCAGCGGGTGAACTGCTGTTCCACCTGCGTCAGGAGACGAGGAGCGTACAGGACTTCGCCCTGGAGTTCAGGACCTTGGCCGCAGGGTGGAACGACAGGGCCTTAATAGACCATTTCCGATGTAGCCTTAGGGAGGACGTCCGCAGGGAGCTAGCGTGTCGGGACACCACACTCACGCTGGATGAACTCATTGACATGGCCATCCGTCTCGACAACCTGCTGGCTGCCCGCGGACGTTCGGAACAGGTCCTGTCGTTTCCATCCCCTAGCCCTCCTGCTCCTATCCCTATGGAGTTAGGGGGGGCAGCGTCAAGGGGGGCCGGAGGAGGAGGTTTCTCCTGCACCAGTTGTGGTCGACGAGGGCACYCGGCCGACRGGTGRTGGAGGAACTCTTCTGGGAGTCGGGAGGGCAGGCGGAACACTACTCGATCACCCCAGGTGAGTCAGCACCASACTTACCCAGAGCTTCCTGTCAGTCATATGTATGTGTTAACCTCTTTCCCCGGGTTTTCTCCCTCTCTACAGCATAAGGCGCTAGTCGATTCAGGCACAGCTGGGAATTTCATAGATCGGGGGCTCGCATTAAGGCTAGAGATTCCTCTTGTGTCGTTAGACCTACCTTTCCCCGTGCACTCCTTAGATAGCCGACCATTAGGGTCAGGAATGGTCAGGGAGGCCACGGTACCACTGGACATGGTAACGCAGGGTAGTCATAAGGAGCAGATTAGTCTGTTCCTTATCGACTCACCTGCGTTTCCAGTGGTGTTGGSAATTCCCTGGTTAGCCCAGCACAACCCGGTGATTTCCTGGCAACAGGGGGCTCTTAAGGGGTGGTCCGAGGAGTGTRCAGGCAGGTGTATAGGAGTTGCCGTCGGTGCGACTACGGTGGAGAGTCCAGACCAGGTTTCCACCGTGCGRATTCCCTCTGAATATGCCGATTTGGCMATCGCCTTCAGTAAAAAGAAGGCGACCCAATTACCACCCCATCGTGGAGGGGACTGCGCGATAAACCTCCTGGAGAACGCTGCACTTCCTAGGAGTCACGTGTATCCTTTATCTCAGGCGGAGACAGCGGCTATGGAAAAAAAAGAGATGAGATACCGGGAAGTTGGTTAGCTTAGTCACCGGCTATCTTGAAGGTGGGCCGACATTGCTTGAGGGGCGAAACACACGCTTCTGCTCACTGGGAACTGGACCATACAGGGTAATGTCGAGTACATCACGGCGGCGAG
>NW_019946019.1:25021-41528 GCF_002910315.2 Salvelinus sp. IW2-2015
GGGAAGCGAGGAGACTAAATCCGCGTCAGGCTAGATGGGCCATGTTTTTCACTCGGTTTCAGTTCACCATCTCGTACCGACCAGGCTCCCAAAACACCAAAGCCGACGCAGTGTCCCGTCTCTATGATACCGAGGAGCGGTCCGTTGAGCCAACTCTCATCATTCCACCTTCATGTCTCGTGGCACCAGTGGTATGGGAGGTGGACGCGGAGATAGAGAGAGCCTCACGTTTAGAGCAGACCCCCCCAAATTGTCCAGCGGGGGTTCAGTACGTGCCGAGGGGGGTCCGGGATAAGCTAATCCGTTGGGCTCATACTCTCCCCTCCTCGGGTCATCCTAGCATCGAGAAGACAGTGCGGAGTCTTAGAGGGAGATACTGGTGGCCCACGTTGGCTAAGGACGTGAGATTTTATGTCTCCTCCTGCTCGGTGTGCGCTCAGAGCAAGGCTCCTCGGCACTTGCCTAGAGGGAAGTTACAGCCCCTCCCCGTTCCACAACGGCCGTGGACACACTTATCGGTGGACTTTCTTACCGATCTTCCCCCGTCCCAGGGAAGTACTACGATTTTGGTCGTTGTGGATCGGTTCTCTAAGTCCTGCCGTCTCATCCCATTGCCCGGTCTCCCTACGGCCCTGCAGACTGCGGAGGCCTTGTTTACCCATGTCTTCCGGCACTATGGGGTGCCTGAGGACATCGTTTCTGATCGGGGCCCCCAATTCACATCCAGAGTTTGGAGGGCGTTTATGGAAAGACTGGGGGTCTCGGTCAGCTTGACCTCGGGTTTTCACCCCGAGAGTAATGGGCAGGTGGAGCGCGTAAACCAGGATGTGGTCAGGTTTCTGCGGTCATATTGCCGGGACCGGCCTGGTGAGTGGGCGAGGTATGTTCCTTGGGCTGAGCTCGCTCAGAACTCCCTCCGCCACTCCTCAACGAACATGTCCCCGTTTGAGTGTGTGTTAGGTTACCAGCCGGTCCTGGCCCCATGGCATCAGAGTCAGACCGAGGCTCCTGTGGTAGAGGAATGGGTACAGCGCTCCAAGGACACCTGGAAAGCCGTCCAGGAATCHCTAAGGTTAGCAGGACAACGGCAGAAGAGGAGCGCTGACCAGCACCGCAGTGAGGCCCCCGTGTTCACACCGGGGGACAGGGTCTGGCTCTCGACCCGAAACCTGCCTCTCCGCCTGCCCTGTCGGAAGCTGGGGCCGCAGTGTGTGGGGCCGTTTAAAGTCCTGAGGAGAATAAACMAGGTGTGTTATAGGTTACAACTTCCTAGGTATTACCGTATTAACCCCTCGTTTCATGTGCCTCTCCTCAGGCCGGTGGTAGCTGGTCCCCTGCAAGAAGGTGAGGTGCCTGAGGTCCCTCCACCCCCTCTGGAGATCGAGGGGTCCCCGGCGTATACAGTACGTGCCATTCTGGACTCGAGACGCCGGGTGAGGGGCCTACAGTACCTCGTGGACTGGGAGGGGTACGGTCCGGAGGAGAGATGCTGGGTTCCGGTGGGGGACATTTTAGATCCTTCTCTTCTGAGAGACTTCCACCGCCTCCACCCGGATTGCCCGGCACCTCGCCCTCTGGGTCATCCCCGAGGACGGTGGCGGCGCGCTGCGGGAGCCGCGCGTCAGGAGGGGGGTAATGTCACGACTTCCGCCGAAGTTGGCTCCCCTGCCTGTTCGGGCGGTGCTCGGCGGTCGTCGTCACCGTCCTACTAGCCGCCACCGATCCCTTTTTCGTTTGTCTGTTTGTGTTTTCTGATTATTTGCACCTGTGGTTTTTTTGTTTCGTAATGAGCTTCCCTATATTTAGGAGTTTGACCCGCCCTTGTTTTGTGCGGGATTGTTTTTTGTTACGTGCGTTGTATTTGGGTTGTTGCAAGTGTTTCTCTGCGCCCTGTATGTTCGGGCTTCATATTTTGTTAAGCAGTAAAAGGAATAGTTTTTCCCAAGCGGCTCTCTCTCTGCGTCTGATTCTTTTCACCCACTTAGTCCCGCGTGACAGTGTCAGCATCCATCAACTCTAGATATAGACTTCTACATTACAACTTCCTCCACCAACTCTATCTGACACCTCAGAGGTTACATAGATATCACCCTGAAATATCAGAAATGTGTTTTAGATGTGGAACAACATTGTACTTGGCAGTGTACTAAATTAGAAGCCTTCTGGCATAATGTTTGTGACACCCTGGCCTTTATTATGGAGGACCCTTTCCCACTTGACCCTGAAATATGCCTTCTGGGTAACTTCACAAATGTGAAGTTGAGGAATAACTTCAACATCAACTTTACAGAAAATCGCCCTTCGACCCTGCAAGAAAATGTGTTGCATTGACATGGAAATCAGATTCCCCTCTCCCAATCACAAGACGGCTCTCTGAAATGAATAAGTGTATTCCTATGGAGAAGAGTACATATGCATTAAGAAAGAAAAATTCAACTACTTTGTGAAAATATAGCAACCCTTCCTGGACTATATGTAAACACTTCCATTGGGGTTGGTGGATGTGAGCTTGTAGATTGATGTAACTATTGTCTCTTTGTAATGTACTGTTTGTATTGCTTTGTCTATGTTGGTCTCTCTTGTCATTTGTCTTATTTAGTCATTATTAGTATTATTACTATTCCAATTTAAAACACTATCAACAACCAGGTAGTCATGAGTGCCTTTGTCGTCTCTGGCTTGGAGATAAGCAGCCTTGATGACAGCAATGTTGTTGAAATCCTTGCAGTTTTCACACAGTAAGAAATCCTTGTAACTAAGGAGAACATTCCTACCAGCGGCGGCTGGTGGGAGGAGCTATAGGAGGATGGGCTCATTGTAATGGCTGGAGTGGAATCAATGGAATGGAGTCAAACATGAGGTTTTCCATGTGGTTTCCACAAGCAATAACATCTGCTAAATATCTGTATGGAACCAATCAAATTTAATTTGATATGATTGATGTTTGATACCGTTCCATTTATTCCATTCCAGGCATTACAATGAGCCCGTCCTACTATAGCTCCTCCTATCAGCCTCCACCAATTCCTAACCAGACAGATGTGAACCAATGGCCATATTTGGAAAAGGAGCGTCTCAAGCAGATTGATTCTGAAGTTGTATTGAATTATTGACAAACGTACCTCAGGCCATGGATGGTCATAAACAGCCAAGAAGATGGCCCATACGCACAGCCACTCTGGTCTGGATTGTGAATGGGCTTCTAAAAAGGGAATGTCTCCACCTACTGGTGGTCTCAGGTAATGTCACACAGAATCTCTGCGGTAGAGCTGTAAGAGCTGCTGCAGCAACAGGTCCAGCATGATTTCCCAGAGCGCCACCATGAGGAGCAGCTTGAAATATCAAGAGAATCTCTTTATAGAGTGTCTCTGTCAGCAAAGCTGGTGGATGTCCAATATAGGATATGCCTCCCACTAAAGAATAAGGATGCTGAATTTCCCAACAACTGCATGCTCTCAACCTGAAATGGAAACTCAGTAAGAATCCCTAGTCCTGTAAGGACGACACCAACTTCATGGCAGACATCCTGGACAAAGGCTTTGCAGTGATGGTTCCAATAGACTTACAGAATGACAGCAGCAAGATATTCTGTTGCATTCCTCACCACAGTGTATATCATCCCAAGAAGCACAGTCTGAGGCTGGTATTAGACTGTGGAGCCACCTAACAAGAGACATCACTGAATGCTCAGCTTCTACAGGGTCCAGACTTGACAAACCATATCATTGGTGTTTTGTCCAGATTCCGCCAAGAGCCTGTTGCCTTCATGACAGATATTGAAGTCATGTTCCACCAGGTGAGAGTTCCAGAGCAGGATACAGACCTGAGATTTCTCTGGATTTTCTCTGGACTTACTCAGGACAGCACATCCGTGTGTTCTAAAGGAGGCTTTAGACTGAACAAATGGATCAGTCAAGTTGTTGCCTCTATTCCCGAAGAGGAGAAAGCAAAGGAGATAAAGGATCTGGACTGGGATCAGAACATGCTACCAGTAGAAAAAGCCCTTGAAGTACAATGGTGCATTGAATCGGACTCAATAAAGTTACAAATATCCATTCAGGACAGACCACTTACCAGAAGAGGCATTCTATCTATGGTGGGCTCAGTTTACGACCCGCACAGTTAACTAGGCTAATAACTCGCTAACTAGCAAAGAATATAAACAAATGTGCCCACACTCTGATCTGCACTGATCTGAAAAATGCATTCACTGGTGGGTGATTGAAAGGTTTTCAGGTACCTTCGGAAGATGGGCAGGGACTCTGCTGTCCTAGCTTCAGGTGGAAGCTGGTTCCACCATTGGGGTGCCAGGACAGAGAAGAGCTTGGACTGAACTGAGCGGGAGCTGCCCTCCCGGAGGGGTGGGAGGGCCAAGAGACCAGAGGTGGCAGAACGGAGTGCTCGGGTTGGGGTGGAGGGTTTGCTCATAGCTTGAAGGTAGGGAGGAGCAGTTCCTATTGCTGCTACGTAGGCAAGCACCATGATCTTGTATTGGATGCAAGATTCAACTAGAAGCCAGTGGAGTGTGCGGAGGAGCGGGTTGACATGGGAGATCTTGGGAAGGTTGAAAACCAGGCTGTAGCATTCTAGATATGTTGCATGGGTTTCATGGCACAAGCAGAGAGCCCAGCCAACATCGATTTCTATTAGTCAAGACGGGAGATGACAAGTGCCTGGATTAGGACCTGTGCCACTTCCTGTGTGAGGTATGGTCGTATGGATGTTGTAGAGCATGAACCTGCAGGAGCTGTGAAGTTCTGTGAAGTGTTGATGTTGAAGTTCACTGTGAAGTTCTCAATTGTGATGGAGAGGTGTGAGGATATGACGGAGCTAAGTGACTTGGTTTATAGAGAGAAGGGGAACTAGAACAGAGCCCTGGGGGACACCCCAGTAGTGCGAGAACGTGGTGCAGACACAGATCCTCTCCACTGATGGTTCCCAGTGTCGAAGGCAGTGGATAGATCTAGGAGGATGAGAAAAGATGAGAGAGAGTCCACTTTGGCATTGCGGAGTGCCTCCATGACACAAAGAAGAGCAGTCTCGGTTGAGTGACCCGTCTTGAAGCCTGACTGGTTAGGGTCAAGAAGATTGTTCTGAGAGCGATAATGAGAGAGTTGATCAGAGATAGCACGCTCAATTGTTTTGGGAAAAAAGAAAGGGATACAGGTCTATAGATTGATGTCAGATGAGTCAAGTGTTTTTTTCTCAAAAGTTTTCCGTGTGTATCAAGAATGGTCCACCACCAAAGGATATCCAGCCAACTTGACACATCTGTGGGAAGCATTGGAGTAAACATGGAAAAGCATCCTTTGAGAACACTTTCGACACCTTGTAGAGTCCATGCCCTAACGAATTGAGGCAAAAGTGGTTGCAACTCAATATTAGGAAAGTGTTCCTAATGGTTTGTACCCTCAGCGTATGTCAGACTTGTTCTGGAAGAGGTGGACTAAAGAGTATCTTCCGGAGTTGCAGGAGCAACAAAAATTAACAAGAGAAGAAACTTTGTCCCTGGGGTTATGGTTCTCATCAGCATGATTTACAGTCCCCAGGGCCAGAACAGAGGCTGGGAAATGCAGAGTATTAAATAAAGCCATGACTACATTACAGGAAGTTGGTGGCACCTTAATTGGGGAGAAAAGGCTCGTGGTAATAGCTGGAGCAGAATAAGTGAAATGGTATCAAATACATCAAACACATGGATTCCATGTGTTTGATGACATTCCATTTGCTCCGTTCCAGCCATTATTATGAGTCATCGTCCCCTCAGCAGCCTCCATTGTTTTACATGGAACTCTCTGCCACCCCAGGTAACTCAAGTAAACACTAGAAACAGATAAAAGAGCATCTTGAGGCACAACGGGGACTGTGAAGAGACAGACATTTTTATATATTTTGTATTGTATTTTATAGTGTTATCTATAGTATGTATTTTATTGTTGTGTTTTGTTTTGAGTTTGGAACCCAGGAAGAGAAGCCGTTGCCTTGGCAGCGGCTAAATAGTAAATACTAAACTCGTGGCTCATGGGGCAAGTCACACAAACCACGCCGACTCCAGAGGGCTGGTTAAGCAAGTGCAGGTGAGAACCCAGACCACCAAGCTATGGCTCCTTCTATGTTTTGAAGTTGTAATTGTTTTGATCCCACAAGAACAATTATGAAGTTTTCTACTATGGTTATCATGGGTATTTGAAAGCAACATGGAGCCTCATCTGGACAACCCTTTTTCCCCATGTTCCTCGTTCCTATACTTAATTATGGATTTGGAATTATGAGTCAGCTAGGACTCAGGTATGGAGTTACCATACATTATGGGTCAGCTAGGACTCAGGTATGGAGTTACCATACATTATGGGTCAGCTAGGACTCAGATATGGAGTTACCATACATTATGGGTCAGCTAGGACTCAGGTATGGAGTTACCATACATTATGGGTCAGCTAGAACTCTGATATGGAGTTACCTTACATTATGGGTCAGCTAGGACTCAGGTATTGGAGTTACCATTGTCATGACGTTGCCCTCTTTGGGTACAGCAAGCCCCATCCCCCTCTCCCTGCCTCTATCTGCCCCCTACAACTAGGCTGCTGTGGTCAGAGAGAGGTCGTAAATTCCTGAGGAGATGAGCTCCTCATGGCCACAGTATAGAGATAGAGTGAAGTTTCATAGAGAACAAATTAATTTCTTCCACCTCACAGAACTTGAGGTCCGAACAACATTTATGTTCCAGAGTAGGTATAAAAGATTGGTGAAGAATCCAGCTACGAACTGGTCCGTTTGTTACAACTTGGGGAAGCTCATGGGAGACGGTGGGGCCACATTACCATAACGCTGTTTATATAATAGCCTCAGATATGAGGTTTATATCTAATTGTTGTATAAAATGAATGAGTGAGGGTGATACTGTTTGTAAAGTTGTGTAATGTGATTTTGGACTGTTTAATGAAGGAAACTCCAATTCCCTTTTTGAGTTTAACTAAATCAGAGGACCGCCCATGAGCCCAGTTAGGGTCAGGCATCCTGGGACAAGCCCTTTTCTGCAATTCCGAATAAAACCCCAACTTTGAGAAATTCTCAAGAGACCATGTTTCTCTCAATCACGAGAGGACAAAAGTTGCAGACCAGCTCACCTCGATAACGAGAGGGCCAAGGTTTGAGACCAGACTGCTGAATCTTTTAACCATACCACGTGGTTAAACTCTTAGACTATCGATACCGACAGAATAAGAACAAGTCTTTGATTTGAATTACTAGTCTGCAGCTAGGAATTCGGTATCATTGAACGCGAAGAACAACAACCGCCGAAACATCCATTCTACAACAACACGAATGAATGTCACTCTGAACTACCCACGACAGAGAGAGAGAGAGAGAGAGGACGGAAACTCTCCAACAGAAACTAACTTTTCAACAGCGATCAAGACGACACACTGAGCGTAAATATATTGATTGATTGCGATTGTTCCCGAATGAGTGAGCATTCATGTGCAAAGGATTAGCATTTCAATTGTTATAATTATTAACTCTGTAGTGACTTCTCAGTCGACCCCCACTTCCCTTTTGTCTAACAAGCCGCCATGCCGGTTTAGCCCACTAGGGCACATTCTCCTATCATTTCTGTAACCATATTTACTTTGTTTGTTTATACATTTCTGTGAATTACTTAGTTAAATAAATGATATGATTTAAATGATTTAAGACAATTGATGTATGGATGACTCATAGTGAAGACTGGGTTCGTGCAGATAACCAACAATTTACGACGTTTGGAATGAGACTAACGTGAGGTAAAGTAAATAATTCATTAATCAGAAGACTATTGATCAGATATAAAAATATCTGAAAGGTTATATTAGGAAATTATAACTTTGTAATCTGAATATTTTCCTTGGTGCCCAGACTTCCTAGTTAATTACAGTTACATGATTAATCAGTTTAATCGCGTAATACTAACTACAGAGAATCTTTGATAAAAACGAAGTCTTCATTTAATGATAGTAAAGACACGACACTATACAAGTCTTGACCATACATGAACTAATAAAAATGCTACTATACACCATTATGTTTTCTGTTTAAATCTGACTATTTTTGTTCTGATCATGGATGGACTCTGTAGCCTATCAAATTATCTGTGTTTTGGAAACGTGTTTTTACACTATCAGAGATTTGTATTCCCTGTTTTGTTGTTACTTTGAAAGCGCCTCTGACAGCAATATCACATACCTTGGGGCCTCAACATAAGTTTTGAATTGGATTACGAATAGCCTTTATTAAATGGTTGACATAATTCTGTCAAAGTGATGATCTGAGACTCCTTGTCCCATATCACTTCTCTAATGTCACAAATACTAATTGACTTCCACCACCTAAATGAGTCCAGCGTACCTCTGAGAGACAACTTCTCCAATTAAGATATTCTATCCTACCACCACTTCTTAAATTCATTAATTAAATGTGACTGATCCATCAGTGATCCAGGTGTATCAGAGACTACCTCTCTCTAGTCTAGTGTGCCTCCACAGCCTCAACACATACTGTTCTATAACATCAGTCTATGGTCTGAAGATCCTGGGATATGAAGGACACAACTTACCCAGTTTACTGGTGGGATTGTTTTCAACCTCTGTAGACACAGATAATATGATAAAAGTCAGGGAAAATTAATGTAAACAACATTATGTGTTTTCCACTTCTTTAGAAGTTACATGGAAGAGACATTGGTTTACATAATGTTAGTACAGTGATGATCTGAAGACACAACTTACCTAGCTTCCCAGTGAGGTTCACTGTAAAACATGTAGAGTAGATGGAAGACAGTGAGAACATCATTAACATGAACACTAGAAGATGTAGTCTCTCTCTGGGACTCCTTGTCTCATATCACTTCACTAATATCACAAATCCTAATTGAGATCCACCACCTAAATGAGTCCAGCGTACCTCTGTGAGACAACTTCTGCAATGAAGATATTCTACCCTACCACTTCTTCATTTCATTAAATGTGACTAGTCTATCAGTGATCCAGGTGTATCAGAAACTACCCACTGGGCAAACTACGTCACCTCAACGTGGATATTTGGGTAATATTTGGTTGAGACGTTGATCAATGAGATTACAACCTACAGTATATGTAAAGACTGCCAAAAGTTAGTTGAATTTCCAATGTGTTATAACTAGGTTTTCAACCAGCTAAAATCACAACCAAATGACAGTGGAAAAACAATGTTAGATTTTTTTATTTGGTTGTCACCCAAATGTCTATCACTGCACTTTCAACTCAGCAAAGTTCAAGTGGGAAGTCAATGTCAGATATTTTGTTTATTTATAAAATTGATTAATGTGAACATCCCTGTGCTTCAACTAATAGCAGAGACAAATGACCTGGATTGCAGTTCAAATGTTAAAAACATAAAATGGTTGACATAATTCTAGCAAAGTGATGATCTGAAGACACTACTTACTTAGCTTCCCAGTGAGGTCCTCTGTAAATATGTAGAGTAGATGGAAGACAGTGAAAACATCATTAACATGAACACTAGTAGATGTAGTCTCTCTCTGGGACTCCTTGACTCATATCAATGTTCCAACATCAGAAGGAAGGTCTTCAATGTGCTCAAAATAGCCTTCTTAAAGTGTTTTCCTACTTGAAGTCAGTAAATTCAAGAAAATGTAACTTTTGTGGTTCTAATAATGTTTGTGAAGTGATGATCTGAAGACAGTACTTACTATTCTGCTCCCAAAGGTCAACTGTAAACATGTAGAGTAGATGGAAGACAGTGAGAACATCATTAACATGAACACTAGTAGATGTAGTCTCTCTCTGGGACTCCTTGGTCAGGGATTCAATCCATTGTGCAGTATACTGCAGGGCACTTCACAGCTGACAATGCACTTTTTAAAGGCATTTTCCACTGGCATTCACAGAGCTCACATTCATGGTAAACACTGCACATCGACTCAAGTGTAAAATACCTTTAAAGATCTGTTATAGTGTGTTGTGTTATAATGCACCTTGAATTGAATCCRGGCCCTTGTCTCATACCACTGTTCCAACATCAGAAGGAACATCTAGGGCCAATCAGAAGTTGAAACAATAACAAAGCGTGATCCCAGCCACTGTTGTTTTGGTAAAAGCTGAGGGAGGGGCTGGATAAATAATATCACTCCCAAATTCATAGACAGAGATGGATGCAAGGACTGACCATCCATGATACTGTATCAACATTATAGTTTTAAATATGTTTGGAGGCTGTACAGAGTTTGCTTACATTTACAAACATTGAGATAAAACAAGGTTATATTTGGGGTTCTGATGGGGTACAACAGTTAAACTAAGCTCTTTAATCATTTATAAGTTATATTCTTCAAGAATCAATTGGTAAATATAATTCATTCATAAGTCAAAAAATGGATGTAGCAACTACCGATTGTCCCTTTGTGTTCAAAACAATTGTGTTTACGTATATTTGGCAAAGTGATGATCTGAAGACACTACTTACCCTTGTCCTTCCTGAGGTCCTCTGTAAACATGTAGAGTAGATGGAATACAGTGAGAACATCATTAACATGAACACTAGTAGATGTAGTCTCTCTCTGGGACTCCTTGTCTCATATCAATGTTCCATCATCAGAAGGAACATCTTACATGTGCTCAAAATAATCTTCTTAAAATGTTTTCCTACTTAAAGTCTGTATATTAGAGATAATTAGACTTTTGCGGTTCTAATAATGATATCAAAATGTTGATCTGAACACACTACTTACTATTCTGGGACCAGAGGTTCACTGTAAATATGTAGAGTAGATGGAAGACAGTGAGAACATCATTAACATGAACACTAGAAGATATAGTCTCTCTCTGGGACTCCTTGGTTGGGATTCAATCCAATGTGCGTTATACAGCAGGGCACTTCACAGCTGACAATGCACTTTTTAAAGACATTTTCCACCGGCATTCACAGAGATCACATTCATGATAAACACTGCACATGTCGACTCAAGCATAAAATAACTTTAAAAGTCTGTTACAGTGTGCTGTGTTATAATGCGCCTTGAATTGAATCCCGGCCCTTGTCTCATACCACTGTTCRAACATCAGAAGGAACATCTAGGGCCAATCAGAAGTTGAAACAATAACAAAGTGTGATCCCAGCCACTGTTGTTTTGGTAAAAGCTAAGGGAGGGGCTGGAGAAATAATATCACTCTCAAATTCATAGACAGAGAGATGGATGCAAGGACTGACCATCCATGATACTGTATCAACATTATAGTTTTAAATATGTTTGGAGGCTGTACAGAGTTCGCTTACATTTACTTAGTTTACAAACATTGAGATAAAACAAGGTTATATTTTGGGTTCTGATGGGGTACAACAGTTAAACTAAGCTCTTTAATCATTTATAAGTTATATTCTTCAAGAATCAATGGTTGCATATAATTCATTAATAAGTCAAAAAATGGATGTAGCAACTACCCGATTGTCCCAATGTGCTCAAAAAAATGGGTGTTTACGTATATTTGGCAAAGTGATGATCTGAAGACACTACTTACCTTGTCTTCCTGAGTTCATCTGTAAACATGTAGAGTAGATGGAAGACAGTGAGAACATCATTAACATGAACACTAGTAGATGTAGTCTCTCTCTGGGACTCCTTGCTCATATCAATGTTCCACATCAGAAGGACATCTTCAATGGCTCAAAATACCTTTTTTAAAGTGTTTTCCTACTTGAAGTCGGTAAATAAAGAAAATGTAACTTTTGTGGTTCTAATAATGTTTTTCAAAGTGATGATCTGAAGACACTACTTACGATTCTGGGACCAGAGGTCATCTGTAAACATGTAGAGTAGATGGAGACAGTGAGAACATCATTAACATGAACACTAGAAGATGTAGTCTCTCTCTCTGGGACTCCTTGGTCGGATTCAATCCAATGTGCAGTATACTGCAGGTTACTACACAGCTGACAATGCACTTTTTAAAGGCATTTTCCACCGGCATTCACAGAGATCACATTCATGGTAAACACTGCACAGTCGACTCAAGCGTAAAATACTTTAAAAGTCTGTTACAGTGTGCTGTGTTATTGTGGCTGACAAACTGCCTGGGAGCTCCTCAGTGGTGAAACTCCTCCTCCTTCAATCAGTGGTGAACCAGGTGGAACAAATCTTCCAGGCAATCAGGGCGTGCCAGCACCTGGCTCTGCTGTTGTCTTTAGACCGCAGTGAAAGGAGCATTTAATACACCACAAGACCAAGGAAACTTCATCTTTGTGATCAAGGTGACTGTGCAAGTCCAAGCCCTCCACAAAACTGTGAAAGACAGCCGGTAAGCGCCATATTGGCCATGCTTGACTATACTGACTTAAGCAGTGCACTGCTAATGATACTCTGGAAAACACAGACTCTTAACTCTTAACTTTGATAGGACTTTTGCAGTGGTATTTATAACTTCAAATGTTGTTTGTGGTGTATAAAGGAAAAGTAAGAAGAGCCAAATTCATTGTTGACAAAGAACTTGTTTGAAATGGTTAAGTAATTTAAACTTTGTAGAAATCTTAGTAAACCAAGTTCTTAATTCAGTAACAAATGTATAGTCTAAAAATCTTTGGCTAAAAAATGAAAGATTTGTCTGTTTAAAACTACTGATTAGAAAATAAATGTAATTTTTACTACTAAAAATATTTTGAATGTATTTGGCTAAAATGCACATTTAGAGAAAATATACTGATTCTGCTCATTTGATTAGGAATGGTGGGTTTTCTATTTTGGGAAACATTTGCTTAAAAGTGGAAACCTTGTGTTTTATGGTGGCAGAAATGTGTTTATCTGGGGTGAATGTGGATAATTTAGTGTATTTAATTAGGCTGTCAACTCAAATAATAACTTGTATTTGTCATCTCTTTTTTGAGGTTTTTCACCTGTTTACTGCCAACCAAAGAATGGTAAATAAAAGACAAACACTGATTCCATGGCTGTTTATTGAGTGAAATCCAGTTAAAATCTTCATGTGGAGGGACTGTCCTTTTCAAGTGGGGAATTGCACAAGAAAGAGGTCAAAACTTGACAGTGAAAACCGTGGCTCAAGACTGGAAAGGACCAGAAAAGTGACCACACGTGTCCAGAGAGACAAGTAAAGACTGTTCCCGCTGCCTGCTTGTGATTGAAATGGCTGATTCATTACTGGTGGAGCAGCTAAAAGACCATAAGGACATCAGCGAAGCGTCAGTTTCCCGTCTGGCCAATAATGTGCTACGAATGCATACAATGATGTCAGAAGAGGAGCTCAGAGACCAATTTTAGGAAACTCACTGCAGAAGCTGGCAAAGTCCTGGAAGCAACGATGATGTAGAGGGGCAATGTATTGAAGAAAACTCTGATTGCAGAGGAGTTGAGCGGAGCAGCAGAAGTCTGACTTGGTCAAAACAGCCAAAGAGTGTGAGAAAAAACTGCAAGAGCTAAAGGACCTCATACAAAAGACATTGTGGGCCAATTTCGGGGAAATATGAACTGACACAAGCAATTACAAACAGCAGAGTCGCAAGCAGAAAATGTGGGAGCTGTGGACCCAAGTAAAAACCCAAGATGCATATCTCTTCATGATCGGACAACTAGAGAACTTGGTGAAGTCTGCGAAGGAGGTGCATAAACATTGAAGTGCTGGGCCCCCCCAGCAGAGCAACAACATTTCCAGAGTCTTATCACAAACTTGAAACTATCCTGCCAAATCTCACAATAAGACAAGCAGACTTTACAGGGGCACACGTTAGAGGAGAAACCAGCAGATTGAGTACTACTTCAAACAGTTCTGTGGTCACACCAGCAAATTAAAGCCTGCTGCCCCTCCCAAAGTTTTCTGGCATCCGCCGAGATTTTTCACCGGTGGAAAAAAGACTGGGAAGCGCTCCAGATGCAGGCAGAACCTACTGGATCCAGAGAGGTTAAAAAGTTCCAACTTCTCGACAGTGTGGATGAGAAGACCATACGAGACCTTCACCTTACAACTTACACAACTGCTGAGGAGGTTTTCCGGGTCTTGGAGAACCGCTTTGGAAATAAGACAACTATAGCCTTGAGATAGTAGAAGAGCTCCAAAGACTCCAAGCAGTTAAAGGTAACCAGCCCAGGAGGATTTGTTGAGCTCATCCAATCTGTAGAAAAAAGCCCTGGTCGATCTGAACGGCTTGGCAAGACCGGTGCTATAAAGAACCCTCTTGTAACAAAGACAATAGAGAGTAAACTTCCTGATGGCCTGAAGAAGGAATGGCTTCTTCATGTAGCTGGCAAAGGTGATGAAGCTGAAGAAGACAAGCGATTTGACTACCTCCACAAGTTTCTTCAAGGTCAAGAAGCCATCTATGAGAAGCTGGACCAACTGAGAGAGGAGGACCAAAACCGAAATCTGAACCTCGGCAGCTCGAACCAGAACTTCCACCCAACTAAGCGACCAGGCTCAAGGATGTGTGGTCTGCGGAGACTGCAAGCATAAGAAAAGGCTATATTTCTGCCAAAAGTTTCGCACGCTTAAGCTGTCAGAGAAAAGAGATGCTGTCCTGAAGCTGGGAGCCTGCAAAAGATGCTTGGAGATTCACAAGGAAGGTGACTATTGTAAATCAGAGTTTCTGTGCAGGAGGCCAGACTGCATAGAAGAGCGTGTTACAGAACACACTATTACTTCTGCCCGGAGAGCTGGTACATCAAAGGGAATGTCGTCCAGAGGTCCAATAACAGCAAAGTGGGAGGTAACACAAGAGAGCGTTACACCCAAGCCCAAGAAGAGTTCATTAAAAGTCTCTCACCTGAACTTGCAGAGAAGTGTTGCAATGCCTTTTGCAACCACTATAGCCAGAACCTCTCTTGTGTCCACCCACCCAGTCTTCTAGCAGAGAATGGAATAGTGGAGTGGCCAGTCATCATGATGCTCTTAGAGGTCACGGAAATGCAGGACAAAAAGTTGGGACTTTGATCGACCTGGCAATCGGGATACAAACTATATAACTCATGATGCAGCTGATCGTTTGAACCTTAGAAGTGAAGCCTAACCCTTGTTGTCCATGGTGTGGGAGGAATGAAAGTTCAAGTCACCACAAAAACGGTACCTCCTAAAGATCCGGGTCCGCACAGAGCAAGGCAATGTCAGATCCCACCAACTCCCTCTGCTATGGTTTGGACAGCATTGCAGAGATTCACAAACATGTGACAGCCAAAAGACTCCAAAAATTCTTTCCAGATGTCCCCAAAATGAACTTGTTAGACCAAGACAGATACAGCTTTTGATAAGCCATAAGGAAGGGCGACTGGTCCACAGAAAATACGCACTGTTGGGGACCTTGTACTATGGGATGGGCCATTGGGAAAGACAATTGCAGGGACACACCCTGGTCTGTTTGAAGAGACTACAGTTACAGCACACCAGTCCAGAGCGCACTTCGCCAGATCCATGAGAACAGCAGCATTGATGTATGAAGAACATATCTGCGCCAAACCTACCATCAAGTCTTCTTATTCTGCTATTCCACTCGGGATTTTATTGAGTGGTGGAGATGGGATAGCATTGGCGCCCCCTGCACCCCAAAATGTGGAGAATGTCGCTGCGGCAGTTGTCAACTTGGTGGCAAAGAAATGACTCTGGCTGAAGAAAGGGAGCGGGAAGTTGTTAAGGATGGCCTGACTTATGTTGGTGCTGATGACCACAGTGATAGTCCACACTGGCATGCAAGGTATCCATGGCTCATTGACCCATCTACATTGCAAAAACAACATAAAAGCAGTGGAGGCAACCTTTCTCAGAAACAGAGAGACAGCTCGCCAAAGAACCGCAGTGGAAAAAAGCCTATGGTGCTCAAGTCCACGAAATGGTTGACCGCCGGGCTGCAAGAAAGCTGACCAAAGAGGATCTAACCAACTGGAATGGACCTGTCTGGTATACTAGTCATCTTATCGCACCACACCCCACTCTGTTACAACTCCGGTAAGACTTGTCTGGAACAGCAGTCAGAAGTCAAAGGCCAAAGTCTCAATGACCTTCTGATGAAAGGCCCTGACGTTCTCATCACCGATTCGAGCTGTCCTCCTCAAGTTCTGCCAAGGCTCCTACGCCGCTCTAGGAGACGTCAGAAAATGTACAATTCTGTGTGGCTCGAGGAGAGGGAAGTCCATCTACACCGGTTCTTGTGGCGGGATTCAGAGGGCGATGAGGTGGAACAATACGCCAATACCAGAGTTTAATATCGGGGACAAGCCAGCAGGGTGCATAGCACAACTGGCTATGAGGGAGACGGCTAACCCTGCCTCAATTCAGCCACCTCACAGATGAATGCCAAGTATTACATGAGCACAGCTACGTCGATGACATCTTGAAATCCCAACACTGCCGTGAAAAACTCGAAGTCATCACAAAGAATGTGGAGCTGATTCTAAAAGCAGGAGGGTTTGCACTGAAGCCGTGGGTCTTCTCAGGCAAAAATAAAGGAGAAAGAGAAACGGCATCACCAAATGTTTTGTTGT
>NW_019946019.1:41553-48659 GCF_002910315.2 Salvelinus sp. IW2-2015
CTAACAAGACTGTTGCTTTTATCTGGAGAGCCGCCAAAAAGTTTAGATCTGCAACAAAGTCCATCGAGACCCCAAAGTGGGAGGTGATTCCACAAAAGGAGTTATCACCGCCACAGAACGTCAAGAGGCAATGAGAGACATCTATCTTGCTGCTCAAGAGGGGTGACGTTCCCAACTACCACTACGGACCGCTTGGTGTGTACAGAGAGCCAGATCTGGGTTACTAGTCTGCGGTGGGAGAATCCATGGCTTCAGGGAGGATGGCGCTGCAGTTCCCCTTCTGCCTTTCAATGCATGGGTCTCTACTTTATTGGCACGGAGGCGCACGGGGTCATGAAGGTGTGGCTGCAACCCTGCTGAAAATGAGGAGGAAAGCCTGGGTCATCCAAGGAAGAAAAATTTCCCAAAAAGTAGTGGATAACTGCCTTTTCTGCAAAAAGTCAAGAGCAAGAAGGTCGAACAGGTAATGGCTGACTTACCTGCTGAAAGAGCCACACCTGCAGCTCCGTTCGAGTTCACTACAGTCGACCTCTTCGGACCGTACCTTGTCAAAGATGACATCAAGAAATGGGTCTCAATGAAAGTGTGGGGTGTCGTCTTCAGCTGTATGGCCAGCAGGCAATTCATGCAGACCTGATCAACACAATGTCGACAGAGAGCTTCTTGATGGCTTACCAACGCTTTACTGCAATTAGAGGGCACCCAAGAAAGATCTGGTCCGACCCGGGGACAAACTTCATCGCGCCAAACCTGTCCTAAGAGAGCTGTACCAGTTCCTGGATGCTCAGAATAGAACTTCAATAGAAAGAATGTCGGCTCAAAAAGGTACCAAATGGGAGTGGACAATTCACCCTGCTGACCACCTCACCGCAATGGGCTGCTGAAGCCGCTGTTCGCATTCTCAAGAAGGCACTGCAGAGCCTGGGCAACAACACTGCCTTAGCTACAGCGAGCTTCAGACAACACTACAACTTGCTGCAAACCTTGCCAACGAATGCCCAATAGATGCCAGGTGCAGAGCCATGAAGAAAGCGTGCAGTATGTTGTCACCCAACACACTTCTCCTGGGCCGAGCCTCTCCAAGCGGTGAGATCAGAACATTTGACTTTGCGAACTACCCTTACAAGAGACTCAGAGAGATGCAAACCAGGTCAACAAGTTCTGGAGGTCTTGGAGCCAGCTTGCCGGCCCAAACTTATTTCTGAGAAGTAAATGGCACACTTCATTCGCAACGTTGCTGTCGGAGATATTGTCTGGTTGTGACCAAAATGCAATGAGGGGCCAATTCAAGCTAGGAAGGGTGGTGAGTGTTAATCCAGATGCTAAGGGCATTGTTCAGACGTGAACGTCAAAGTGGTCCAAAGCTCTTGCCTTCCTGTCACAAACCCCGCACTAAACCGGCCATCGGCCAAATCCTGAAAGAAGCTACGCAAACCACAGTCCTGCACAGAGATGTTCGACGCCTGGTTGTCTTGCTACCAGTTGAGGATCAAACTCGGAGCTGACCGGCAGTATGTAGGTGCTGATTTACGATCTTTCCATCGGTTTCCGTGGGAAGATGATGATGAGGTGTGCTGACAAACTGCCTGGGAGCTCCTCAGTGGTGAAACTCCTCCTCCTTCAATCAGTGGTGAACCAGGTGGAACAAATCTTCCAGCAATCAGGGCGTGCCAGCACCTGCTCTGCTGTTGTCTTTAGACCGCAGTGAAAGGAGCATTATAACACCACAAGACCAAGGAAACTTCATCTTTGTGATCAAGGTGACTGTGCAAGTCCAAGCCCTCCACAAAACTGTGAAAGACAGCCGGTAAGCGCCATATTGGCCATGCTTGACTATACTGACTTAAGCAGTGCACTGCTAATGATACTCTGAAAACACAGACTCTAACTCTTAACTTTGATAGGACTTTTGCAGTGGTATTTATAACTTCAAATGTTGTTTGTGGTATAAAGAAAAGTAAGAAGAGCCAAATTCATTGTTGACAAAGACTTGTTTGAAATGGTTAAGTAATTAAACTTTGTAGAAATCTTAGTAAACCAAGTTCTTAATCAGTAACAAATGTATAGTCTAAAAATCTTTGGCTAAAAAATGAAAGATTTGTCTGTTAAAACTACTGATTAGAAAATAAATTGTAATTTTTACTACTAAAATATTTTGAATGTATTTGGCTAAAATGCACATTTAGAGAAAATATACTGATTCTGCTCATTTGATTAGGAATGGTGGGTTTCTATTTTGGAAACATTTGCTTAAAAGTGAAACCTTGTGTTTTATGGTGGCAGAAATGTGTTTATCTGGGTGAATGTGGATAATTTAGTGTATTTAATAGCTGTCAACTCAAATAATAACTTGTATTTGTCATCTCTTTTTTGAGGTTTTTCACCTTTTACTGCCAACCAAAGAATGGTAAATAAAAGACAAACAACTGATTCCATGGCTGTTTATTGAGTGAAATCCAGTTAAAATCTTCATGTGGAGGGACTGTCCTTTTCAATGGGAATTGCACAAGAAAGAGGTCAAAACTTGACAGTTATAATGCACCTTGAATTGAATCCCGGCCCTGTTCTCATACCACTGTTCCAACATCAGAAGGAACATCTAGGCCAATCAGAAGTTGAAACAATAACAAAGTGTGATCCAGCCACTGTTGTTTTGGTAAAAGCTGAGGGAGGGGCTGGAGAAATAAATCACTCTCAAATTCATAGACAGAGCTATGGATGCAAGGACTGACCATCCATGATACTGTATCAACATTATAGTTTTAAATATGTGGAGGCTGTACAGAGTTCGCTTACATTACTTAGTTTACAAACATTGAGATAAAACAAGGTTATATTTTGGGTTCTGATGGGGTACAACAGTTAAACTAAGCGCTTTAATCATTTATAAGTTATATTCTTCAAGAACAATGGAACAAAATTATTTTAAAAGTCAAAAAACGGATGTAGCAACTACCGATTGTCCGTTTGTGCTCAAAAAAATGTTTTTTACGTAAATCTAGCAAAGTGATGATCTGAAGACACTACTTACCCATCTCCTCCTTGAGTTCATACTGTAAACATGTAGAGTAGATGGAAGACAGTGAGAACATCATTAACATGAACACTAGTAGATGTAGTCTCTCTCTGGACTTCTGTCTCATATCACTTCATTATCACAAATCCTAATTGAGTTCCACCACCTAAATGAGTCCAGCGTACCTCTGTGAGACAACTTCTACAATGAAGATATTATACCCTACCATCACATCTTAATTTCATTAATTAAATGTGACTGTCCATCCGTGATCCAGGTGTATCAGAGACTACCTCTCTCTAGTCTAGTGGTCCTCTACAGTCTCAACACATCCTGTTCTATAACATCAACATTAATGTGACTGGTCCATCAGTGATCCAGTGTATCAGAGACTACCTCCTCTAGTCTAGTGGTCCTCTACAGCCTCAACACATCCTGTTCTAGAACATCAACATTAATGTGACTGGTCCATCAGTGATCCAGGTGTATCAGAGACTACCTCTCTCTAGTCTAGTGGTCCTCTACAGCCTCAACACATCCTGTTCTAGAACATCAACATTAATGTGACTGGTCCATCAGTGATTCAGTGTATCAGAGACTACCTCTCTCTAGTCTAGTGGTCCTCTACAGTCTCAACACATCCTGTTCTAGAACATCAACATTAATGTGACTGGTCCATCAGTGATCCTGGTGTATCAGACTACCTCTCTCTAGTCTAGTGTCCTCTACAGTCTCAACACATCCTGTCTATACATCAACACATTAATGTGACTGGTCCATCAGTGATCCAGGTGTATCAGAGACTACCTCTCTCTAGTCTAGTGGTCCTCTACAGTCTCAACACATCCTGTTCTATAAAATCATTCCAACATCAGAAGGAACATCTTTAATGTGCTCCAAAAATAAAATATACAATTTAAATGGTTGACAATTGTAGCAACGTGATGATCTGAAGACACTACTTACCTCGCTGCTCAGTGAGGTTAGCTGTAAACATGTAGAGTAGATGGAAGACAGTGAGAACATCAATAACATGAACACTAGTAGATGTAATCTCTCTCTGGGACTCCTTGTCTCATATCATTTCACTAATGTCACAAATCCTAATTGAGTTCCACCAACTTAATGAGTCCAGCGTACCTCTGTGAGACAACTTCTACAATGAAGATATTCTACCCTCCCACCACTTCTTAATTTCATTAAATAAAGGTGACTGGTCCATCAGAAACTACCCACTGGGCAAACCTTGTTATCTCAACGTGGATATTTGGGTAATATTTGGTTGAGACGTTGATCAATGAGATTACAACCTATAGTATATTCACCCATCTAAAAAGACAGCCAAAAATGTGTTGAATTTCCCATGTGTTATCCATACGCTTTCAACCATCTAAAAGCACAACCAAATTCCAGTGGAAAAACAATGTTTTATTTTTTTGTCACCCAAATGTCTATCACTGCGCTTTTAACTAATTGAAAGCACAGCAAAGTTCAACTGGGAATACAATGTCAGATATTTTGTTTATTCATAAAATGGATTAATGTGAATATCCATGTGCTTCAACTAATAGCAGAGACAAATGACCTGGATTACAGTTCAAATGTTGATATAATTCTAGCAAAGTGATGATATGAAGACACTACTTACCTATCTTCCCAGTGAGTTCCTCTGTAAACATGT
The DNA here is from genome assembly GCF_002910315.2 of Salvelinus sp. IW2-2015. NCBI lineage: Eukaryota > Metazoa > Chordata > Actinopteri > Salmoniformes > Salmonidae > Salvelinus > Salvelinus sp. IW2-2015. The sequence continues at coordinate 46,251 of NW_019946019.1, forward strand.
AGAGTAGATGGAAGACAGTGAGAACATCATTAACATGAACACTAGAAGATGTAGTCTCTCTCTGGGACTCCTTGTCTCATATCAATGTTCCAACATCAGAAGGAACATCTTCAATGTGCTCAAAATAACCTTCTTACATGTTTTCCTACTTAAAGTCGGTAAATTAGAAATAATGACATTTTTGTGGTTCTAACAACGTTATCAGAATGATGGTCTGAAGACACTACTTACTATTCTGGGCTGAGAGGTTAGCTGTAAACATGTAGAGTAGATGGAAGACAGTGAGAACATCATTAACATGAACACTAGAAGATGTAGTCTCTCTCTGGGACTCCTTGGTCAGGATTCAATCCAATGTGCAGTATACCGCAGGGCACTTCACATCTGAGAATGCACTTTTTAAAGACATTTTCCACCGGCATTCACAGAGATCACATTCATGGTAAACACTGCACATGTCGACTCAAGCATAAAATACCTTTAAAAGTCTGTTACAGTGTGCTGTATTATAATGCGCCTTGAATTGAATCCCGGCCCTTGTCTCATAACACTGTTCTAACATCAGAAGGAACATCTAGGGCCAATCAGAAGTTGAAACAATGACAAAGCATGACCCCGCCACTGTTGTTTTGGTAACAAGCTGAGGGAGGGGCTGGAGAAATAATATCACTCTCATATTCATAGACAGAACTATGGATGCAAAGACTGACCATCCATGATACTGTATCAACATTATAGTTTTAAATATGTTTGGAGGCTGTACAGAGTTTGCTTACATTTACTTTGTTTACAAACATTGAGTTAAAACAAGGTTCTATTTGGGGTTCTGATGGGGTACAACAGTTAAACTAAGCTCTTTAATCATTTATAAGTTATATTCTTCAAGAATCAATGGGTACAAAATTATTTTAAAAGTCAAAAAACGGATTTAGCAACTACCGATTGTCCCTTTGTGCTCCAAAAAAAATGGTGGTTACATAAATTTAGCAAAGTGATGATCTGAAGACACGACTTACCCTTCTCCTCCCTGATTTCATCTGTAAACATGTAGAGTAGATGGAAGACAGTGAGAACATCAATAACATGAACACTAGTAGATGTAGTCTCTCTCTGGGACTCCTTGTCTCATATCAATGTTCCAACATCAGATAGAAGTCAGGGAACATTAATATGCACAACATGATGTGTTTTCTACTTCACTAGAAGTTACATCTATAGAAGAGACATTGGTTTATATAATGTTATCAAAGTGATGATCTGAAGACACTACTTACTATTCTGGGCCCAGAGGTCAACTGTAAACATGTAGAGTAGATGGAAGACAGTGAGAACATCATTAACATGAACACTAGAAGATGTAGTCTCTCTCTGGGATTCTTTGGTCGGGATTTAATCCAATATGCAGTATAACGCAGGGCACTTCACAGCTGACAATGCACTTTTTAAAGACATTTTCCACCTGCATTCACAGAGATCACATTCATGGTAAACACTGTCGACTCGTGTAAAAAACCTTTAAAAGTCTGTTATAGTGTGCTGTGTTATAATGCACCTTGAATTGAATCCCGGACCTTGTCTCATACCACTGTTCCAACATCAGAAGGAACATCTTAAATGTGCTCAGCAACAAAAAAGGAGTTTAAATGCTTCACATAATTCTAGCAAAGTAATGATCTGAAGACACTACTTACTCTTCTCCTTCCTGACGTCATCTGTAAACATGTAGAGTAGATGGAAGACAGTGAGAACATCATTAACATGGTACTATGGTGTGTTGATGCTGAGCTGTAGTCAATGAACAGCATTCTTATATAGGTATTATATATTGTCCAGATGGGACAGCGGCAGTGTGGCAGTGAGATGGCGATTGCGTAATCTGTGGACCTGTTGGGGCGGTAAGCAAATTGGAGTGGTGTCTAGGGTGTCAGGTTAAGGTGTCGGTGATATGATCCTGACTAGCCTCTCAAAGCACTTCATGATGACAGAAAGTGAGTGCTACGGGCGTTTATTCATTTAGAACAATTATCTTGCCTTCTTGGTACAGGAACAATGGTAGCCATCTTGAAGCATGTGAGGACAACAGACTGGATAGTGAGCGATTGAATATGTCTGTAAACACACCAGCCAGGCTGGTCTGCGAATGCCTCTGAGGACGCGGGCTAGGGATGCCGTCTGGCCTGCATCCTTGCGAGGGTTAACACGTTTAAATGTTTCACTCACGTCAGCCACTGAGAAGGAGAGGGGGGGGTGCAGTCTTTGTTAGCGAGCCGCGACGGTGGCACCTGTATTATCCTCAAAGCGGGCAAAGAAGGTGTTTAGTTTGTCTGGAAGCGTGACCCTCAGAATCAGTTGACGTGGCCTGTTTTTGTTTTGTAGTCTGTGATTTCCTGTGGACCCTGTAACATGTTA
>NW_019946019.1:50686-51425 GCF_002910315.2 Salvelinus sp. IW2-2015
GTGGACCCCTGAAGGAAAGCTTATTAGTATAGGAAGGATTTGATATGGTTAGCATTTGTTTTGGCTTGGTTTGACTATTAGGAGTTTTTTTTDAAATAGTATTACATTTGAAAGGGATATATGACATCTGTGATGATTTAGGATTGTTGTTAGGATCAAGATAGATTGATTAAGGATATGTAAGGACTTTAGAGATCGACACTCATAGACATGTTTTTTCTAAAATCAATGATTTTAGATCAAGTCAAACAGTGAGACGCTTAGTGGTAAAGAAAGATAGGAGAGAAAAGGGTTACTGTTTAAATCCATAAATATATATATTTAAGAACATATATAAGTAGCACAGATACTTCTTAAAGTAGATAAGACACTTGACAGAGAATTGGTACAGGATTGATATGAATGGACGCCCAAGGGAGAATTGGACATGTGGAGAATGAAAGGGGCGCTCCTACATGATGATGTCAGACATAAGGATAATTTACTAAGCTTACCTAAGTCATTGTTTAGAGCAGGCAAGGTTGTTACCTGGGCAGAGCCAGGTATCAGAGGGTGGATGGGTAAGTTGTGGTCTAGGATAGGATGTGGCCTACTGGATAATAAACAAATTTAAAAAATTAAAAATTTAGCTAACAAGTAGGTATAGAAGTTAAAGATATAATCAGATAGAACAAATGAGAAACTGTTTGTTAACCAAACCTGTATGTCCAAGATTTTATGCACTACAGGTGAATTACAG
>NW_019946019.1:55006-63271 GCF_002910315.2 Salvelinus sp. IW2-2015
AAGACAGTGGCGAGAGGAGAACTGGAATTAACATAATTCTGGGGGCCATCTCTCGGATGAGATTTCCCTTCCCGTCATTCCATTCCTGTGTTTGTTCATAGAAGTGAAGGTGGTCTGGCTTCTTGCTGATGATGTTTTCTCTGGGAGGGGTGGGGCTTTATAGGTGGGCGGTCCATCCTGAGCTGTCTGGTTGTGGGAGCCATATTCCTGATACACCATGAACCCCAAGAAGGCCAGAGGGTAATATTGACAACATAGCTAGACAATGAGGATTTTGGTATTGAACAAAGCATAAGAGATCACTTGATCTGGATAAACAGGGAAGTGAGAGTGGGATTGGGAAGGAGTCTCAGTTGAGTTCTATGTAGACCAAATGGGGCCTCTGACTCCTTGGCAGTTTAGGACTAGAGCAGCCATTGTGGAAGACATCTATGCACAGTCCCTGTGTAGTTCATGGAACAGGTTATAGCTCACATCATGAGGGAGGGCTACATAAATTCTACCATACCCAGTATGGAAGAAGAAAGATGGAGTGTAGTGAAGTAAGGTATCAGTTGATAACCTCGGGCCATACCGGTAGAAGGAGTTAGAGTGGATGGAAACTCTTTAGCCAGAATACAAGCAGAGCCCCTGACAAAGCAGATACTGATCGTGGACTTGTCCAGAGCCAAAGAGCCGGTGTGGATACTTCAGATGAAAGATCTTAAGGAAGTAATTGAGATGGAAACTGGTTATGGGATTCTAACCTATGGTTAGAATGGATTCAATATGAAGCAGATAGGTAGCGAAAGAGAAATGTTAGCTGCGCCTCAGCAGAACCTCAGTTCATAACCTCAGTTCATAACCTCATTCATACCTCAGTTCATAACTCAGTTCAAACCTCAGCAGAACCTCAGTTCATAACCTCAGTTCATAACCTCAGTTCATAACCTCAGTTCATAACCTCAGTTTCATAACCTCAGTTCTAACCTCAGTTTCATACCATTCCCTTTCCATTTGATGGAGTTGATACACAGGGAAATGGCTCTGTATGGTAAGCTGCTATTTAAGGAGCGGAATGCCGGATAATGACAGTTGTATGGATTTGCACTATTTATATCCACATGTTTCTCTGAAATCTAAGCTCTCCTCCTTTCACAGAGCAAGGGGAGACCTGTTTACTGTTTGATTTGGTATAGTACTTCTGGGAAATATGTTGGGGAAGTCAGTACTGCAATTAGGACAGAGAATGTTACTACTGATGGGACAATGAGTGTTTGGCAGGTTGTTGAGATCTGGGATTTCAGTAAGATAAGGAGGCCAGGGCTGACGTATGGTGGTTGTGTGGGAGAATGACGTTATGGCGGCGAGTTTACCTGCTAATTGGACAGGGATATGTGCATAGTACATTTGGAATGCCTTTCACACTCATTCAACACCATGACTGAAGTTGATAAACGGAGAAAAGATACTCTGTCTGGGTCTTTTGATGATTGAGGTTATATTGAATTAACATTGGGATTCACGGGGGGGGGACTAGATGAGTTCAAAGCTAGAAATTAGATCCTGGCAGGATTGAGTCAAGTATTTTTAGTGTTCCACTCTTCAATGAGAATGTGGATTGGATCAATTATCTATATAATCCACAGCGCTTCATCAATTATATCAGAGATTAATGAATGGCTTGGCAGAATAGATTGTCTTGGATATGTTTACTGCCTGAAAAGGGTGGGAGTGTATGGAGTAGTTTGGTCCCCGATGACACAGCTCCGGATGGATCAGTTGCCTAGGCCTTGGCTGGTTTACACACCCCAGCTCACGAGTTGGCAGTGAACTCAGGGTGGATACTTCTCTGGCTAATTGGGTTACAGTGTGTTGGGAAGATGGAAAAAATGTCATGATTACTGTGTTTTGGGCAACCTTCACCTGTGTGAATGTGTTAGTTTTGTGTGGGTTTGTGGGAAGATACTCATTTCTAGGATTCCGGAGTATTCGATGACAACCGACGGCGATATATGGACCAATCCTAAGCTCTAACCAGTGGAATACTAAATGGCTCCGGACCTGATAGAAGAATCCGGATCTTTTCACTCACGAGGAGACCGTATTTGATGTTTAGGGAATCTTAGATGGTTTCTGTTTCAATGTATATACTGTTTTTTTTTATGAAGATTGTAACGGTAAAATCCTGATAAGTAGAGTTAAGATTCTGATGTAGGTTAGAACAGTCATTGAAGTGTTGCATTGTGTTGTGAATACATGTATTGGTTTGTGTTTATTCTAGTATATCATTGAAGTGATTGTGTGTGTAATACATGTATGGTTTGTTTTATTCTAGCATATCAGTTGAAGTTGATTGTGTGTAAATACATGTATTGTGTTTTATTCTAGTCATATCATTGAAGTTGATTGTGTGTAAATACAAGTGTATTTGTTTGTTTTATTCTAGTATATCATTGAAGATTGATGTGTGTTAAATACATGTATTGGTTTGTTTTATTCTAGTATTCATTGAAGTTGATTGTGTGTAAATACATGTATTTTTCGGTTGTTTTATTCTAGCATCATTGAAGTTGATTGTGTGTAAATACATGTATTGGTTGTTTTATTCTAGATATCATTGAAGTTGATTGTGTGTAAATACATGTATTGGTTTGTTTATTCTAGAATATCATTGAAGTTTGATTGTGTGTAAATACATGTATTGGTTTTTATTCTAGATTATCATTGAAGTTGATTGTGTGTAAATACATGTATTGGTTTGTTTTATTCTAGCATATCATTGAAGTTGATTGTGTGTAAATACCTGTATTGGTTTGTTTATTCTAGCATTCATCATTGAAGTTGATTGTGTGTAAATACATGTATTGGTTTGTTTTATTCTAGTATATCATTGAAGTTGATTGTGTGTAAATACATGTATTGGTTTGTTTTATTCTAGTATATCATTGAAGTTGATTGTGTGTAAATACATGTATTGATTTGTTTTATTCTAGTATATCATTGACGTTTCCTTTTAGTGTTTAATGATGGTATGAATTGTTTAGTCATTTTAGGGTGGATTGTTAGGAATATTATGAAGAAATGACTAAACAATATCCTCATTTTAAATAGAACTGTAACTAAGTAAACTTAAACTCTGTTTTATTATATCTGATTAACAATATGAGTTCATAAGAAGGGGTTATGTGGCATGGACAAGGAGTAATTAAACATAATGAACACCATTCCAACTTGTTTGGAGAGGAATGAGTTGTGGGTTAGTAAGCAGAGAGGATCGTTAACCTATCGTTGAACCGACGAAACGTAGCTCTGGGGTGTTTTAGATAAGGCAGTGAGTGCATTCCTGTTTTCTGTTAACTAGAACTGTCAGCTAAGTGGTGATCGATAATGGTGGGGGGTCAAGAGTTAGTTAATTCAGTTATGTTGTGTGTCCTGTGTGTGTGCTAGTAGGTCGGAATGAACTTTGAATTAACTTTTAAAGTTGCTTTGTCTCGGTCGAGAGGAGGAGATTCATTCACCAATGACGGCATATTTTGTATATAAACTGTTGTTCGTGGTTTCATGGCAGCGCGCTCCGAGAATAAATACTACTGTCTAARTTTGATAAGACTGGTCTCTATCTATTTTATGCAAAATAGGAATCTTACAAATTCTTATAAAATAGACTGAGTGATTAAATTAATGTATAATTATAATTAATAATTAATAATTAAGAAATTCCAGTGACACAAACACAGTCTGCTTCAACTAATAACACACAAACAATGATATGTTTTAATGTCTTTATTGAACATCCAGGTCATTCCAAAGGGTTCACATACTTTTTCTTGCCCGTGTACATATATCAACACATACATTTTATAGTTGAATCATTTAATCATTTTCAGGGGAAATGTTTCATTTTGTTTTTGACATTATGTTTTCAAGTTAACACGTAACATTCATCATTACACTGTTCATTCTGCTCCTCACTGCCTATATAGACCACCCTACTCCTCACTGTCTATATAGACCACCCTGCTCCTGCTTGTCTATATAGACCACCCTGCTCCTCACTGCCTATATAGACCACCCTGCTCCTCACTGGGCCTCACTTTGATATAGACACCTGTCCTCACTGTCTATTAGACCACCCTCTCCTCACTGTCTATATATGACCACCCTGCTCCTCACTCTCTATATAGACCATCCCTGCTCCTCCTGTCTAATATGACCCACCTGCTCCTGCACTGCCTATATAGACCCCCCTTCCTCACTGTCTATATAGACCACCTCTCCTCACTCTAATGGCCCCCATCCTACTGGCCACTACCAGTCTGCACTGCAGATAGACACCCTGCTCCTTCATCTGTCTATATAGCACCCGCTCCTCACTGGCCCTATATAGACCACCCTGCTCCTCACCTGTTCCTATATAAGACCCACCCTGATCCTCTCACTGTCTATATAGACACCATCTCCTCACTTGTTCTATAATTAGAACACCCTGCTCTCCTGCTATGCAGCGCACTGTCTTTAGCACTCTTATGCCTTAGACCACCCTTGCTCCTACTCTCTATATAGGACCTACCACTGCTCCTCACTGTCTAATAGACCACCCTGCTCCTCACTGTCGTATATGACCACCCTGCTTTCCTCACGTCCTATATAGATCCACCGCTGCTCCTCACTGTCATACCACCCTATGCTACCACCATATTGACACCCCGCTCATCACTGTCCTAATAGGACCACCCTGCTCCTCACTGTCGCTTAATAGACCACCATTTGCCTCCTACTGTCTATATAGACCACCTCCTGCTCCCTCACTGTTCAAATAGACCACCCATTGCTCCTTCATGTCTTATAGACACCCCTGGCCTCCTCACAGCTCTATATAGGACGCACCTGCTCCTCACTGTCATATATTAGACCACCCTGCTCCTTCTCACTGTCTATATGCACCACCCTGCGCCTCTCACTGTCTATATAGACCACCTGCTCCTCACTGCCTCTATTAGACGCCCTCATCCTCCTTCTTAAAGCGCCACTGTCCTCAACTGTTCTATAGACCAACCACGCTCCTCCCTGTCTCTATAGATCCGCCCTGCTCCTCCACTGTCTTAAAATGACCAATTACCTCGCTCTATTCAACATCAGTACTTGATTCAAAACCACAAAATGTCTACACCACATTCTCATCTTGAAATGTTGCTAATTAGTATTAGCTGGATCTGCTACAGAATCCCTACTATCTCAGACGTATCCTCTAGCATACATTCTTATTCCGCTTGTGAGACTTATATTCTTCACTGCTACTACCACATGAGAGTGTCTCTTATTTAACTCTCGTTACCCAAGTAGCTTGCTCATGAACTTGTACTCATACGACAAATGCAGGCGGCTATCCTAAACAATGACAGCTTGTCTTCTGACTTAGACGAGAAAGCACCCTCCCCATATCTATCAAGTGATCTCCTTATGTAGCCGAACTCATATTCTAGATACCTACTACTGTTCTTCTATAAAGTTCTCCGACCTCTTTGGAGACGTACAAATTCTAATCTTGTTAGTTCTGATCTAAACTGGATTTTTGACTTGCAGCATGAATTCCACTCTAAATATAATCTTAACATCATTCATCATCTCCTAACCAGAATATTTTCTGCTTCTACAATTTGTCCTTCATCAGAATGAGTTTCACCAACTACATATCCACTCAGCATTCACTACTATGATAAACAACCACTCCGTGCACCTTTCTCCTCACTGTGCAATATTAAGAACAATCACCACGTGTTAAAATAGTAGAAGGCATGAGCTCCGACCTTTCTGTCTGTTATCTCTATAGAAGAAGACCTCCAGTATTGCTCCATCACAGCCTATTTGAGGACAGCACCCTTTGGCTCACGCCTTCCATCAAAGCCTTATCTAATTCTGAATAATATTAAGCCTTGCACTAATCCACTCCGTGCGACAGCCTGTGACAGGTATATGAGAGGTATGCGATGTATCTCTCCTCGCTTCTTTGCGTCTACTGTGTGCTATAGTATATAGACCCACCACTACGGTCGTCTCTTTTTATTATAAGTGATATAGGCCTTGCTGACCTCTGAGGTACGTTCTAGTAAGTCTATCTGCTTGCTTGACATCCTTCTCATCATACAGATAAGCAGTCATTCACCTTCATGCTTCCTCGTCTCTGCATGCCTGGATCATAATAGACACATTGAATGCGTCCAGCCCATTAGGCATTAATGGCTGAAGCCGCCGGCCTACTTCCCTTGCTTCCTCACTGGGGTCTACTGATAACATCAGCAACACGTCCCCGCTTGAAATTAGCCCTCTCGCTACACCTCGCTGTTCTCTTAGTAGTTTGTTTCGTTGTCCCGGTGCATAAACAGCCCGCCAAGCAACGTACCTTGTTCAATAGCATGCACAAGCTGCCGCCCACGGGGTCCGTTGCGCCGTCCAGTTTCAAATAGCTTTTTAACGAGGACCCCGAGCGGACAAGAGTAGGTGCTTGTTGTGAAAAAATGGGTAAAGCCAAGAGGGGAAGCACGAGAAGGCCCGCCCGGAAGACGGAAGCAGACTTTGGACAAACCGCCAGGCGCCGCCAAAGTATTCTATTATTACCGTAAATAACAACCTTGAAAAACACAAATATTCTCAACACAGCGAACACATATAGCAACAAAACAGTATTAAATTGTCATTAGCTGACCTTTACGAAGCTTTCTTCAACACAAACAGAGCCATATAGTTGGCGTAGCACCTACTACACATAGACAATTACCCACAATAGCCTAATGCCTATGGCTGCCTTAAATATGCTCACCAATCAGAGACAATTGCGAAGATGACCCAGCATGATGCTCCATAGGAAATGTGAGAACCAATACTGCACGCAACACAAACGCAAGTAGACTTAACCTATTACGCACCAAACACTAAGCATCACCAAAGCCCATATACCACCTTCTATCAGTACAACAAAACCCACTTTAGATTCATTCGCCATCTTCTAAATACCACTACCAAGCCCAACACGAAGGACTCGTATAGATCACACCATCAGAGCACATGCCCCCCGCCCGAGCATCACACTGACGCGAACGCTCCTCTGCACCGTAAGAACTCAAGAAGAGTGAGTATATACACAAGGAATAGCATCTAAGTCAGATTTAGAAAAAGAGCTAGAGCGCAGGAAGAACTGAGCAATTCTCCAAACTGCGCATACTCACTCTATCATCTACTCTTTCATTGAACTATATATCATAGAGGAGAATCCTCATAGAATGACCTAGGTTGCGCCCTCTTTTTATGCCCGATGATAATCACTTATCATACTAGACATTCATGTAACTTTAGCTCGTCGTGTTCAGACTTCACGAGTGGAATTAAATGTAGCATGAATGTTTCTTAAATGTGCATGCTCACTAGGACCATGTTTCTGAATTAATTTCGCACCTACTATGATGAAAACATATGAGAAAACTATTACGCGTTCAAAGGAATATGTTAAAAATATTTGAGACATCAGATGTCATCTGGATCAACAAACCACTTAGAGCAGCGAAACTATTCTCTAGACCGACTTCTCTCTCTACCATCACTGATCTTAAGAGTAGAGCTAAACAATCACTACTCTACACATAATTGCGCTACAAAGGCTGAGCATCTTTCCTCTCACTAGTACTCTTCTAGAGTCAGGGTTGATGACACACACTCCTCTCAGTCCGCCTCACTAGTGGGTATGATCTCTGTCTTTTCTTCAACTCTCAATCTACGCACTTATGCCCAGTCACCAATAGATGCTATTACTGCGCTCATAATGTCGACAACTCGCGGAGGCTACCTCTCACTGTCGTCGATAAAGTAGGCACACTACAACCACTAAAGATCGCATCTCTCAATGCATGATATCCACTGACAGATCTCACGTAAATATCACCCACGATCATCCCGAGAGCACCTAAGTATATTAGACTCGTGCGCTGAAGTTCTCCTAATGTGTCCTATAGCACTAGACGAGTTCTAGACTTCCTGCTCTAAGAGCAATAAACATCGTCTACCTTATGCATACTAAATGGTCTTCGTAACTCTTTTATTCTCGCAGATCTCTCAGCTCCTTACTCTCAGATGATAATTAATACGCAGGATGATTCATTCCCCGCATCAACTCCGATGTGTCTTAATAACTCTGGGCAGTTCTCAGTGTATATACTAATAGTAATATCCCAAACAGAGCTTCTCTGTGAGCCAGGACGTCTTCACTCTTCTCTTAGCGCCTCCTCTCTCTCT
>NW_019946020.1:0-1086 GCF_002910315.2 Salvelinus sp. IW2-2015
CCTATCTGCGTCCTCAGAGCATGCGCAGACCAGCTGGCGGGTGTGTTTACGGACATATTCAATCTCGCCCTTTCCCATTCTGCTGTCCCCACTTGCTTCAAGATGTCCACCATTGTTCCTGTACCCGAGAAAGTAAATATAACTGAACTAAATGACTATAGCCTCGTAGCACTCACTTCTGTCATCATGAAGTGCTTTGAGAGGCTTGTTAAGGATCATATAACTTCTACCGTACCTGACACCCTAGACCCACTTCAATTTGCATACCGCTCCAATAGATCCACAGACYATGCAATCGCCATCACACTGCCCTATCCTATCTGGACAAGAGGAATACCTATGTAAGAATGCTGTTCATAGACTATAGCTCAGCCTTCAACACCATAGTACCCTCCAAGCTCATCACTAAGCCCGAGGCCCTGGGTCTCAACCCCGCCCTGTGCAACTGGGTCCTGGACTTCCTGACGGGCCGCCCCCAGGTGGTGAAGGTAGGAAAAAACACCTCCACTCCGCTGATCCTCAACACACGGGCCCCACAAGGGTGCATGCCCAGCCCCCTCCTGTACTCCTTGTTCACCCATGACTACATGGCCACACACGTCTCCAACTCAATCATCAAGTTTGCAGACGACACAACAGTAGTAGGCCTGATTACCAACAATGAAGAGACAGCCTACAGGGAGGTGGTGAGGGCCCTGGTGGAGTGGTGCCAGGAAAATAACCTCTCCCTTAACGTCAACAAAAACTAAGGAGCTGATTGTGGACTTCAGGAAACAGCAGAGGGAGCACACCCCTAACCCACATCTTTGAGACCACAGTGGATAAGGTGAAAAGCTTCAAGTTCATCGGCGTACACATCACTGACAATCTGAAATGGTCCACCCACACAGACAGTGTAGTGAAGAAGGCGCATCAGCGCCTCTTCAACCTCAGGAGGCTGAAGAAATTCAGCTTGGCCCCTAAGACCCTCACAAACTTTTACAGATGCACAATTGAGAGCATCCTGTCGGGCTGTATCGCCGCCTGGTTTGGAAACTTCACCGCCCGCAACCGCAGGGCTCTCCAGAGGGTGGTGCGGTCTGCCCA
>NW_019946020.1:7363-12991 GCF_002910315.2 Salvelinus sp. IW2-2015
TTCTGTTTTCATGTTATCCAGAGGTAAACAAATCATCGGCCAGAGCACAAGTGGCGCTCTGAACGCAAGGAGATGGGTGGGCTAAAGCTTAAGAGGGTGTGAACGATGCTGAATGGGTGTAGACAATGAAAGTTCTCGCACCGAAACACTAAAATGCCTTTTCTCAAAAGTGTATCAACTTTCAAAGCAGAATGACTTTCCCATTTTCTCAAAAATGCAGTGTATGAATAACCATTTTGTAGCTCTGAGTCTCTACTTTTTACCATATAAAAACACACCATTTCAAATTTTGCTACATAAGACCAAATCCAGGTGGGAGTCACGTGCCCATCCAGGAAGCTCAAGGTCATTGGTCACAGATAGAATGACATCAAATCCGTTATATCTACAGTAGCATTGTTGGACTGATCACATCAACATCTTACCTTCAAAGTCTTAGCTAGCAGTCATCAGTTGTCATCAAGTCGACAATCTACTGGCAAATCCTTTTTAATCCTTGTCAATGAGAGAAATATGAAGAGAAATTATAGATAAAACGTATCGGTGCTCATCGCATTGTACATAAAGATTACACAACAAGTTGGAAATCGCAAATTCAACAAGGAGTCGTTTGGAAGGAATCAGTGGCTAACTGCAAGCATTGCAAAGAAACCACTAACATTAGCCTGCATCAAAATGGAGTGGCTGTGTTTTTTTCTCTGAGTTCCCACATAATTCCAAGAGAATGCCAGACTTGAATGAAAAGTTTGATGAAAAAATGTGCCCACAAAGGACTGCTGCGCCACCAAAAATGTATTGTATGCTGCTGCATAAATTATGTAATATGCAAGGGAAAATGTATACAGTAGCTAAGAAAGTTATACTAGTGTATGATAGTAGCCCATGTGCCTCACCCTAATAATTTGGTCTATTTTCACCAACCGGTTTTGTAAACACATAACGTTAGTAGTTGTGGTGCTTGGCTTGCACGTGCAAATTCAACACACACAACATTCTGTAATACAATTGTGTTATTTGACGTGTCAAATTAAAAGCTTATTTAACACGTCAAATAGTGTATATATTTTTTGCACGCAAAGACCAAAGGCGTTCATGTGCCTCACCCTAATAATTTGGTCTATTTTCACCTCTTATTTTCGCCTACTGTTCTGACTTGGTGTGCACAAATACCTGTAACTGTTTTAGAAAAATGTAATCATCAAATATTGTAAGAGCTTTCATTGTCTGTTTATACTGTATGTCCTATTTGTTTATCCTACGGTTCTGAGTTGGTGTACAGGGAGACACTGTAAGATCGGCCCATGTTTGAATTCTGTTGCTGTACATTTAGAAAGGGCTGAACCAATAGTTATTGACTACGTCCGTCCTAGCTGCTCATTAATGTCTTAATCGATTAATCGAAATTACGGATTGCCTCTTATCCGCTTGTCGTCCCCTAATGCCATAATTTGTACATCTCAATTGTCAGTAGAAATCACATTTGTTTAAGCAAGTCAGCCATATCAGCTCTGATTTTTTMAAAGGAAWTAAATGTGGCTGAATGAACTGTTTCGCTGCCAGACAAGGCTCCGCTGAWAGCCWGGTGTAACAGTGGAAAGGTGCTGGGACTGCTGTTGGGACAGCTTTATGTAGGCCCTAACAGTTTGTGGGCACCGTTTGTCAACGTTATAGAGCAATTCATGTATTGTTTAGTGTTGTGTTGTGTAGTGTAGTGGCTTTGCTGTCATGTATCCCACATTTATTTTTGTTCCGCACCAAGATTCACATGCTAAAATCGCCACTGACTGTATTCTATTCTACTGTACTTTAGTCAATGCCATTGCTCATCCTAATATTTCAATATTTCTTAATTCCATTCTTTTACTTTTAGATTAGTGTGTATTGTTAGATACTACTGCACTGTTGGAGCTAGAAACACAAGCATTTCGCTACACCCACAATAACATCTGTTAAATATGTGTATGTGACCAATGAAATTATTTGATTTGAAGCACACAATTGCGTGTTATTTGTTGTTGTAAGAAGTTCAGTGTTGAAACGCCAGCTGACTTGTTGTGATGACTTCTGAAGCACTGAGTTACTATGACTACGTGGTGTGTATAGTGTTTTTACTGTGGTCGTGTTGTTTCCCTCCAGACCGTTCTTATTGGACGAACAACCATTTTATCTACTGTCTCTCGGGCCTCTGATAAATCTGTTCCCTTGGCGTCAGTCTAATAATTGCCCTGGCTCCCGTTTAAAAACGCGCCGGCCTGCCTGCCTGTTGATAGTGTATCAGGAGACATGTTGTGTGCTGGACTGGGGGACTGGCTGGTGGTGGGAGACAGGGCGTCCGGCGTCCGGCACCAGACCACCTCRTAAAATAACCTCCCTCCCTCTGTCTGTGCGTTTGTCTGTCTCTGTCCACTTGGAGGCCCGGGGGCTCCCATGGTCCAGTAGAGAGCAGAGGAGCCAGGGGCCAGGGGCCAGGCATGTCACAGGAATAACATGTCATCAGCTCCATCATTGGCTCCCCTAATGGCCCTCTGCTAGAGACATACTCATACACAGAGTGTACTCAACTCTCACCAAGCTCCCTGAACCACACCAACCACCACCACAACCACACACACACACACACACACACACACACACACACACACACACACACACACACACACACACACACACACACACACAACACACACACACACACACAACACCACACACAACACACACACACACACAACACACACACAAACCCCCTGGGTCCTGGCTAGACAAGGAGCCTCCTTATGAAAACATGCTGTCCGGGGTGTTGAAGATAATGTGGGGCCAGACAACTGGATAAATGCCAGCAACTCTTAATCTTGGACCATAGGAATCTCTGTGAAGACGGCCTGCCAAACATGAACCACTTTAGCCAGCTAGCGAGTTTACATGTTTGGGGTCTGGATATATAGAGAGAACCAATCCTAGATATGTTCATGGAAATTGTCTACCTTGAGATCTTCTATCTACAGTACCTTTCTACTGAGCTACAATACAGTAGTATCTACAGTACCTTTCTTACTGAGCCTACAATACAGTAGTATCTATAGTACCTTTCTACTGAGCTACAATACAGTAGTATCTACAGTACCTTTCTACTGAGCTACAATACAGTAGTATCTATAGTACCTTTCTACTGAGACTACAATACAGTAGTATCTTAGGTACCTTTCTACTGAGCTACAATACAGTAGTATTTATTAGTACCTTTCTATAGAGCTACAATACAGTAGTACTACAGTAGCTTTCTACTACGAGCTACAATACAGTAGTATTTATAGTCATTTCTACTGAGCTACAATACAGTAGTATCTACAGTACCTTTCTACTGAGCTACAGTACAGTAGTATCTTTCCATTCAATTTTATGGAACTGTACAGTACCTGCGCGCCAGCGTGGTATCTACAGTACCTGGATTTTGCTTCCATTTCAACCTCAAGAGCATTAGTGAGGTCAGGTACTGATGTTAGAGCAATTAGGCCTGGCTCACAGTCTGTTGGTCCAATTCATCCCAAAGGTGTTGGATGGGGTTAAGGTCAGGGCTCTGTGCAGGCCAGTTAAGTTCTTCCACACCGATCTCAACAAACCATTTCTGTATTAACTCGCATTGTGCACTGGGGAATTGTCATGATGAAACAGGAGAGGCTTCCCCAAATTTTGCCACAAAGTTGGAAGCACGGAATTGTCTAGAATGTCATTGTATGCTATAGCGTTAAGATTTCCCTTCACCGGAACTAAGGGGCCTAGCCCAAACCATAAAAAAGGACCCAGACCATTATTCATCCTCCACCAACCTTTACAGTTGTCACTTTGCATTGGGCGGTAGCGTTCTCCTGGCAACCGCCAAATCCAGATGTGTCCGTTGGACTGCCAGATGGTGAAGCGTAATTCATCACTGCAGAGAATGTGTTTCCACTGCTCCAGAGTCCAATGGTGGCGAGCTTTACACTCTCCAGCTGACGCTTGGCATTGCGCATGATCTTAGGCCTATGTGAGGCTGCTTGTCATGGAAACCCATTTCTTGAGCTTGCTTCCAGAGGCAGTTTGGAACTCGGTAGTGAGTGTTGCAACCGAGGACAGATCATTTTTTACACGCTTCAGCACTCGGCTGTCCCGTTCTGTGTGTTGTGTGGCCGACCACTTGCGGCTGAGCCGTTGTTCTTCCTGGACGTTTCCATAACAGAACTTACAGTCGACCAGGGAAGCTCTAGCAGGTTTGAAATTTTACAAACTGACTTGTTGGAAAGGTGGCATCCTACGACGGTGCCACGTTGAAAGCACTGAGCTCTTCAGTAAGGCATTCGACTGCCAGTTTTTGTCTATGGAGATTGCATGGCTGTGTGCTCGATTTTAATCACCTGTCAGCAACGGGTGTGGCTGAAATAGCCAAATCCACTAATATGAAGGGGTGTATATACTGTATAGTCTGTATTAAAAAAAGAACTCTGCATCCCTGCCCAGCCTGGCAAGAGTCGCCAAAAGGGTGTTTAGCATTCCCAGTGGCTCTGCAAGCGCAGAGAAGATATTCTCCCCTGTGGCCGGCTCTCCAGGCACCATCGCATGAGCCTGAATCCACAGATTCTGGCCACACTGGTGTTTCTAGAAATTAATTCAAAAGGCACTGTTGACTGATCCCAATAAGGCATTTTTAGTTGAATTTCTATTTCATTCTAAGTCAGCCTATATGCGCAATTTATAGACTATAATGATTTAATACAACAAAATGTTGTTTAAATGCTGAGCCTTAATGTCTATGACTCCCTACCAGCCTAGTGTATCACACTCGCTAATGCTTCACAATGTATTTCTTTGTAGGCTACAGCCTTGAAATAATTGAAATAATATAGCTTAAATAATTCATATTCCTTAGGCTCCCTGTCTGGGTCCTGACCTATTTAAAGTGTTTCTATGATGTTAACTATGACATAGAGACTATTTGAAATTATGAGAACTTCTTACATTCACCTTTTCATGTTTATTTAAAATACTTTTCATTCAAATCATATGGTTTGGTTTCAATACTTCAAAACCAAATGGTAGGTCCAGGTAGTCACAACAAAATAGATGGGTGTTGGTTCAATTGTGATCTTAATGAATGGAGTGAATTCTGAGCGCAGTTTTTTTTAGCAGAGAGGTTGGAAAGTGTGTGGAGCGCCAGGCACCGCTTCATGAGCGATGAGCACAATTTCCGACCGCTCAACTCCACCTCATACTCTGGCTACAGTAAAGTAGAATCTACAGTACCTTTCTACTGAGCTACAGTACAGTAGAATCTATAGTACCTTTCTACAATACAGTAGAATCTACAGTACCTTTCTGCTGAGATACAGTACAGTAATCTACAGTTTTCTACAATACAGTAAATCTACGTACTTTCTGCTAAGCTACAGTACAGTTAATCTACAGTAGTTTACTACAATACAGTATAATCTACAGTACCTTTCTACTGAGCTACAGTATAGTAGATCTACAGTACTTCTACAATACGGTAGAACCTACAGTACCTTTCTGCTGAGCTACAATACAGTAGAATCTACAGTACTTTCTACAATAAGTAGAACCTACAGTACCTTTCTACTGAGCTACAGTACAGTAGTA
>NW_019946020.1:14700-25080 GCF_002910315.2 Salvelinus sp. IW2-2015
AAAGAGACCCAGACCATTATTCATCCTCCACCAACCTTTACAGTTGTCACTTTGCATTCGGGCAGGAGCGTTCTCCTGGCAACCGCCAAATCCAGATGTGTCCGTTGGACTGCCAGATTGTGAAGCGTAATTCATCACTGCAGAGAATGTGTTTCCACTGCTCCAGAGTCCAATGGTGGCGAGCTTTACACTCTCCAGCTGACGCTTGGCATTGCGCATGATCTTAGGCCTATGTGAGGCTGCTTGGTCATGGAAACCCATTTCTTGAAGCTTGCTTCCAGAGGCAGTTTGGAACTCGGTAGTGAGTGTTGCAACCGAGGACAGATCATTTTTTACACGCTTCAGCACTCGGCTGTCCCGTTCTGTGTGCTTGTGTGGCCGACCACTTCGCGGCTGAGCCGTTGTTCTTCCTGGACGTTTCCATAACAGCACTTACAGTCGACCAGGGAAGCTCTAGCAAGTTTGAAATTTTACAAACTGACTTGTTGGAAAGGTGGCATCCTACGACGGTGCCACGTTGAAAGCCACTGAGCTCTTCAGTAAGGCCATTCGACTGCCAGTGTTTGTCTATGGAGATTGCATGGCTGTGTGCTCGATTTTAATCACCTGTCAGCAACGGGTGTGGCTGAAATAGCCAAATCCACTAATATGAAGGGGTGTATATACTGTATAGTCTGTATTAAAAAAAGAACTCTGCATCCCTGCCCAGCCTGGCAAGAGTCGCCAAAAGGGTGTTTAGCATCCCAGTGGCTCTGCAAGCGCAGAGAAGATATTCTCCCCTGCTGGCCGCTCTCCAGGCACCATCGCATGAGCCTGAATCCACAGATTCTGGCCACACTGGTGTTTCTAGAAATTAATTCAAAAGGCACTGTTGACTGATCCCAATAAGGCATTTTTAGTTGAATTTCTATTTCATTCTAAGTCACAGCCTATATGCGCAATTATAGACTATAATGATTTAATACAACAAAATGTTGTTTAAATGCTGAGTGCTTAATGTCTATGACTCCCTACCAGCCTAGTGTATCACACTCGCTAATGCTTCACAATGTATTTCTTTGTAGGCTACAGCCTTGAAATAATTGAAATAATATAGCTTAAATAATTCATATTCCTTAGGCTCCCTGTCTGGGTCCTGACCTATTTAAAGTGTTTCTATGATGTTAACTATGACATAGAGACTATTTGAAATTATGAAAACTTCTTACATTCACCTTTTCATGTTTATTTAAAATACTTTTCATTCAAATCATATGGTTTGGTTCAATACTTCAAAACCAAATGGTAGGTCCAGGTAGTCACAACAAAATAGATGGGGTTGGTTCAATTGTGATCTTAATGAATGGAGTGAATTCTGAGCGCAGTTTTTTTTAGCAGAAGGTTGGAAAGTGTGTGGAGCGCCAGGCACCGCTTCATGAGCGATGAGCACAATTTCCGACCGCTCAACTCCACTCATACTCTGGCTACAGTAAAGTAGAATCTACAGTACCTTTCTACTGAGCTACAGTACAGTAGAATTCATAGTACCTTTCTACAATACAGTAGAATCTACAGTACCTTTCTGCTGAGATACAGTACAGTATAATCTACAGTAGTTATCTACAATACAGTATAATCTACAGTACCTTTCTACTGAGCTACAGTATAGTAGAATCTACAGTACCTTTCTACAATACGGTAGTATCTACAGTACCTTCTTGCTAAGCTACATACAGTAGAATCTACAGTACCTTTTCTACAATACAGTAGAACTACAGTACCTTTCTCTGAGCTACAATACAGTAGTATCTATAGTAACTTTCTACTGAGCTACAATACAGTAGTATCTACAGTACCTTTCTTACTATCTACAGTATTTGGGTTCTCCATCTAGCCCACACTTCTCATGTCAGCTGGACTGAGACATACAGCGAAGAGCGATATTAATGAGAGGGAAGCCCAATCAGGAGCCGCTCTGCTCCCTTCACTCACAGTTCAACACTAATGCTGTCCCGTCCCTTTGAAACGGCACTCAACTTTCAAGCCTAATGACTTTCCACGCTCTTTTTCCCCCTCCGTATTTATTTTTTCTTCCTCTCTTTCACGGGACCGACCCGCGCTTTGGGGTGAGGCCAACTGGCTGGTCCTCCTACTCGTTTATCACTATTCCCTCTCTTCCTTGCTTCCCTCCATTTTAAAAGAGGGAGTCGGCAATGAATGAAAAACACTCTTGTGACAGGACACCAGTGTTCCTGGAAATGAAGTATTCATTAAGGATTTCCATTACATGTCTAAATAGCACGAGAGGTAGGGAGAAGGAGAGAGGAGGAGGGGATTTTAAATGTTAGACCAGAATTGAGCGCTAATCAGCAAACAATTCATAATTTCTAATAGCGACATTAGCGGAGTCCACAACCGCACACAGATTGATGTATATTATGCAGTGAGTGATGCACCAAAGCCATTTGTTGACATTGACATGTACGAATATTTAGGTAGAGCTCATGAGAGTGTGTTAAGAATCGTTCGTGAGTGTGTTTTAGTTTACATTTATCCCACTATAGCAAACATTAATGTTCACAAATGTTCTCTTGTGAACCGTTCAATTGTGAATTCAAGTGTTCAATATTGAGCCAAAATGCCTTTCAATGTTTCATGAATATAATCCAGGATGTTAACATTTCAGAGGATAAACAACGCACCTCTTACAGCCACATCTGGTGGATCAAATGGTTTACTGTTTTAATCCATCATTCTCTCCTTTCCTCTTTTCCTCCTCCTCCTGCTCCTCCTCTTCCTCTTCCTCCTCATCTTCCTCCTCCTCCTCCTCATCTTGCTCTTCCTGGTCCTCTTCCTCATCCTCCTCCTCCTCTTCCACTTCCTCGTCCTCCTCTTCCTCCTCGTGATCTTCCTCCTCTTCCTCTTCCTTCTCCTCTTCCTCATCCTCCTCCTCCACCCTCCTCCACCACACGTCTTTAGGCCTTTCTCCCCAAGGGCCAAGTTCTAGGACCTTATACTTGTTAGTTTGTTTGCTTTCAAAACAAGTGTCTGTTTAGACTTCCATCAGGGGGGAACAGTATGTAAGAAAACGAGGAAGGAAACAGGGCCAAAACAAAGGAAGAGGAAAGGACCCTATGTGATAGAGCCTGTCCCTTGCTGTTCCTGGCTGCAGTGGTGTCGTGCATAACATGGCGCCACACTACAACCGGCCATAGGCTGAGAGCGGACATGGACTTTCATGGAAAACCACACGTTCACAACTACGTAGGTCATTACACAGAATGAACAGGGGGAGACATGTTGTGCTATGGTTTGTTGTGTCAATATTCMTTCTGACAGAGGATGGATTCATAGAATGCWCTGAGAAAGATTWGTGGAATGCACTACCCTTGATGAAACTGTAAATTGAAGGTTTATTTGTGTTGCATTGCAAAGTTATATTGTGAAAATATTCTGCATGGTGCCATAATGGGAAATCAGAGGTATGATGACAAATTGGTACTTTGTCCTGACTCCAAACACACGCTTGTCTGGTGAGTAACCTCATTTTAGTCACAGACCACAGTTCAACACAAGTCTCAACCCCTTGGAACAGTATATCTACCATGGACATTGTGTCCCAGTTTGTGAGTGAATATTCCATGACTTTGTGACAGAGTAGGCCAGGCCCAATCCTCTCCCTTGCCAGACTCATACTGGGACAGAACCAGAGGGGTTGGAACAGGCACTTCTCCATCTACACATACTGTCCAACAGGCTTTGCTGTCCCCATTTCAACCAGCAGACACGCAGTATTCTCTTCATGATGTAAAGTGTGATATTTTGAATATTTGAGTTATTTGCTTACCGCCCATGTTATTCGGGCACATTTAACTTTTCCCAACTCGYTCYTCTGCTSTGCTAGGTTGCACATTATCTGCACTGAGTGGCTTTTCATCCATGTATGTTTCCCGTTGTTGGATAATCATTTTGTATATGTATAGAGACATTAGATTGAGGTTTTGTAGAGAATGGGTCCAGGTGCAGTGTGAATGAGAATACATTTCTGTACAGTGGTCAGTATGTGCGTAAGTGTTTCACTGCGTCACTGTTGTGTCCCTCAGCTCCCATCCTTTAGTGTCCTGACAACAACAATCTCTCTAGCTGGTGGCCGTCTAGGGTGAGGGCTGCACCCTATGACGTTGGAAAAGCCCAGTATCCTACATCTAATCTTTTCAGAGGGAAGAAAAACCTCTTCTAAAACGAGAGAGTAGGAACTGGGAGTCATGAAGGCTGGCTGTCTGGCTGACTGACTGGCTGGGTAGCCATGCGGGCTGACTGGCTGGGGAGAGGAGGTCTGGAGAGAGGAGGAGGAGAGAGGTCTGGAGAGAAAGGAGAGAGAGAGAGAGAGAGGTCTGGAGAGAAAGGAGAAAGAGGAGAGAGAGAGAGAGAGAGAGAGAGGAGAAATCAGAAGTGCAGATTGGAGACAGGAAGAGAGTGGCGTCAGTACGGGCGGGAGATAAGAGCACTGACTCCACACACAAACACACACATCTCTCTCTCTCGTTCTCTTTCTGGCTGGCTGACACAGCAGGCGCCCACAGTAGAGATATGGCCTCTCACGAATGCAGACACACACACACACACACACACACACACACACACACACACCACACACACACACAACACACACCACACACACACACACACACCACACACACAACACACACACACACACACCACACACACACACACACACACACACACACAGACACACAGAGCTTAACCCCTAAACCTAAAAAAGCATTTTTCCTTTGTGGGACCAGCTATTTTTCTGTGTTTTACATCCTTTTACTATCCTTCTGTTCCCCACAAGGAGAGTAAAAACAAACCACACACACACACACAATCAATGACCCATAAGACGTATGACCTGTGACTCTGGTCTGTGTGAGTATGGCTGCTAGGTAGTGAACACAGAGCTGACCCTAACCCATACCAGAGAGGTGGATTCACAAGTGCTGAATCATAGCAATAATGAAATAATCCAATACAACGTGCCCCACTCAGAGGTTTAGAGAAGAACATGGATCAGATGTCCCTTCTGCAAATGATCATGCTGGGATAGTCAAAACATTTATATTGTGCAGGCCTTTTATGTGGAATAGTTCATATCTCGGAACTACAAACCTTGTACTTTTCAGTACAAATAGTCAGTCAAGACCCAGATCCAGATATAGATATAGATCCAGATATAGCTTTAGATCCAGATATAGATATAGATCCAGATCCAGATGTGGATCCAGATATAGATCCAGATCCAGGTATAGATCCAGATATAGATCCAGATCAAAATCCAGATATAGATTAAGATATAGATCCAGATCCAGATCCAGTTATAGATCCAGATATAGATCCAGATGTAGATCCAGATAGAGATCCAGATATATATCCAGATATAGATCCAGATCCAGATATAGCTCCAGATCCAGATATAGATCCAGATATAGATCCAGATCCAGATCCAGATCCAGATCCAGATATAGATCATATCAAGATATAGATCCAATATAGATGTAGATCCAGATATAGATCCAGATCCAGATATAAATCCAGATATAGATCCAGATCCAGATATAGCTCCAGATCCAGATATAGATCCAGATCCAGATATAGATCCAGATATAGATCCAGATATAGATCCAGATCTAGATGTAGATCCAGATCTAGATGTAGATCCAGATATAGATCCAGATCTAGATATAGATCCAGATATAGATCCAGATCCAGATGTAGATCTAGCTATAAATCCAGATATAGATCCAGATTTAGATGTAGATCCAGATGTAGATCCAGACATAGATCCAAATGTAGATCCAGATATAGATCCAGATCTAGCTCCAGATATATATCCAGATATAGATCCAGATCCAGATGTAGATGTAGATATAGATATAGATCCAGATATAGATCCAGATCCGATATAGATCCAGATATAGATATAGATCCAGATATAGATTCAGATCCAGATATAGATCCAGATATAGATCCAGATCCAGATATGGATCCAGATGCAGTTATAGATCCAGATCCAGATATAGATCCAGATCCAGATATAGATATCTATTGTACTTTTGACTGTTTGTTTACATTAGACAGTGCTGCTACTGTATGTTAATTATGATCAGACTACTGTCTCCCAGAGCTATGAGTCTTTCAATACAACTACTGTCTCCCAGAGCAATGAGTCTTTTCATCAGACAACTGTCTCCCAGAGCAATGAGTCTTTCCATCAGACAACTGTCACCCAGAGCTATGAGTCTTTCCATCGACTACTGCTCCCAGAGCTATGAGGCTTTCCATCAGACTACTGTCTCCCAGAGCTATGAGTCTTCCATCAGACTACTGTCTCCCAGAGCTATGGAGTCTTTCTATCAGACAACTGTCTCCCAGAGCAATGAGTCTTTCCATCAGACAACTGTCCCCAGAGCTATGAGTCTTTCCATCAGACTACTGTCTCCCAGAGCTATGAGTCTTTCAATACAACTACTGTCTCCCAGAGCAATGAGTCTTTCCATCAGACAACTGTCTCCCAGAGCATGAGTCTTTCCATCAGACAACTGTCACCCAGAGCTATGAGTCTTTCCATCAGACTACTGTTCCCAGAGCATGAGTCTTTCCATCAGACTACTGTCTCCCAGAGCTATGAGTCTTTCCATCAGACTACTGTCTCCCAGAGCTATGAGTCTTTCCATCAGACTACTTTCTCCAGAGCTATGAGTCTTTCCATCAGACTACTGTCTCCCAGAGCTATGAGTCTTTCCATCAGACTACTGTCTCCAGAGCTATGGAGTCTTTCCATCAGACTACTGTTCCCAGAGCTATGGAGTCTTTCTATCAGACTACTGTCTCCCAGAGCTATGGAGTCTTTCCATCAGACTACTGTCTCCCAGAGCTATGAGTCTTTCCATCAGACAACTGTCTCCCAGAGCTATGGAGTCTTTCCATCAGACTACTGTCTCCCAGAGCTATGCGTCTTTCCATCAGACAACTGTCTCCCAGAGCTATGGAGTCTTTCATCAGACAACTGTCACCCAGAGCTATGAGTCTTTCCATCAGACAACTGTCACCCAGAGCTATGGAGTCTTTCTATCAGACTACTGTCCCAGAGCTATGAGTCTTTCCATCAGACTACTGTCTCCCAGAGCATGGAGTGCTTTCTATCAGACTACTGTCTCCCAGAGCTATGAGTCTTTCTATCAGACAACTGTCCCAGAGCTATGGAGTCTTTCCATCAGACTACTGTCTCCAGAGCTATGAGTCTTTCTATCAGACTACTGTCTCCCAGAGCTATGGTGTCTTTCCTTCAGACTACTGTCTCCCAGAGCTATGAGTCTTTCCATCAGACAACTGTCACCCAGAGCTATGAGTCTTTCTATCAGACTACTGTCTCCCAGAGCTATGGAGTCTTTCTATCAGACTACTGTCTCCCAGAGCTATGAGTCTTTCTATCAGACTACTGTCTCCCAGAGCTATGGAGTCTTTCTATCAGACTACTGTCTCCCAGAGCTATTGAGTCTTTCAATCAACTACTGTCTCCCGTAGCTATGAGTCTTTCCATCAGAACTACTGTTCCCAGAGCTATGAGTCTTTCTATCAGACACTGTCACCCAGAGCTATGAGTCTTTCCATCAGACTACTGTCTCCCAAGCTATGAGTCTTTCATCAGACTACTGTCTCCCAGAGCTATGGAGTCTTTCCATCAGACTACTGTTCTCCAGAGCTATGGAGTCTTTCCATCAGACTACTGTCTCCCAGAGCTATGGAGTCTTTCCATCAGACTACTGTCTCCCAGAGCTATGGAGTCTTTCCATCAGACTACTGTCTCCCAGAGCTATGGAGTCTTTCCATCAGACTACTGTTCTCCAGAGCTATGGAGTCTTTCCATCAGACTACTGTCTCCCAGAGCAATGGAGTCTTCTATCAGACTACTGTCCCCAGAGCTATGGAGTCTTTCTATCAGACTACTGTCTCCCAGAGCTATGAGTCTTTCAATCAAACTACTGTCTCCCGTAGCTATGAGTCTTTCAATCCAACTACTGTCTCCCGTAGCTATGAGTCTTTCCATCAGACTACTGTCTCCCAGAGCTATGGAGTCTTTCCATCAGACTACAAAAGTACATTTTCAATTGTATTAATGGTTTCCAAGGTAAATTATAAGTAACACTGTAAATCCTTTCAGTGTTTCTTTTTTGTTTTCTTTGCAAGACATCACAGTGTCTGTTATGAGGCTGTAAGACAGTATTGCATCTGTTAGAGCGGTGTAAGTCAGTACATGCATCTGTTAGAGGACTGTAAGACAGTCTGTATCTGTTAGAGGGCTGTAAGACAGTACTTGCATCTGTTAGAGGGCTGTAAAGACAGTACTGTATCTGTTAGAGGCTTTAAAGACAGTACTGTATCTGTTAGAGGGCTGTAAGACAGTACTGTATCTGTTAGAGGGCTGTAAGACAGTACTGTATCTGTTAGAGGGCTGTAAGACAGTACTGTATCTGTTAGAGGCTGTAAGACAGTACTTGTATGTTAGAGGGCTGTAAGACAGTAGCTGTAGCTGTTAGAGGGCTGATAGACAGTACTGTATCTGTTAGAGGGCTGTTAAGATGCAAGTGGTCCTTCAAAGACGACTCAAGGAACCAAGGGCGACCTAACCACAAGAACCAAGGCCTACCACAGAACCAAGGACCCTACCACAGAACCAAGGCCGCTACCACAGCCAAGGGCCCTACCACAGAGCAATAGATGTTGGGGGCTTTCCAGGGTCGGTCGTTTGCAGTCGCTCTTCTCATCTCAGAAAGATCGCTGTATAAATCAATGTGGTTCCTGTTGAACACCTATCCAGGCTTTGTAAGATTTGATCACCTGTGCAACGCGACTGCAAAAAAAAGATGAAGAAGAAGCTTATTACAAGCTCTACGCAGACCAAGATTCGGTGTGTCGTTTTTCATCACAAATAATATGTACTTTTGTAGACGTATCATTCCTTCCGTAGCTGTGGAAGCAGTGTTGTCGCTTTGTTCCTTGATCTGATCTCAAGGCTATATAGGCTATTTGCATTGATAACCAAATATAATCTCAGTGACTGTTCAAACAGTAAACAAACAACAAGAATCCACCAAAAATAATAACTAGTGATTCCACTATTGTGAAGTGAAAAAAGGGAAAAAAAGCATAGCCTTTTATTGATAATGCCTTTTTTCTCTGTGACAAACAAGGAAATATGGCGTTCTATTTTTAGCTAATACATGGGATATGATATCACAAAAGATATAGATGGGATTATGTTTTTAGGTACACGACAAGTAAATATATCCAGGGCATATATCTTTATAGCTTAAACTCAAATATCTATATGTATCATTAAATGTGAGATGAAGCATAATAAAGGTAGCTTAAGCTTGCTAGTTTTCCAAGCTAAAGCCACTAGCCAGCTGCCAGCTAGCTACTACTAGCAAGGGAAAGCTAAGTAGACCAAATGTAAAACTATGCCCACTTGACTTAGTGCGATTGTTACTATGAAAGGTACCGTACTCCCAAACAATCCCCCACCCACTTGCAAGTAGATCAACGGAGTGAAGCTTGTAGTAACCTTTACAAGACCCACATAACCTTTCCTCAATCCTCAGGTTAGGAGTAGGGGAAGGGAAGGAGAAATGAATACAGACATATTTCTTTCTTAGGAGGGATTTCAGGCTTGGAATGCTGGCTGAAGGGGGCTGTGCAAAAGGTTGCCGGTTTGTGTGTGTGTGTGTTGCATTCGTGTGTGTGTGTGTTTGAATGTGTGTTGGTGTGTGTGTGTGTGTTGTGTGTGTGTGTGTGTGTGTGTGTGTGTGTTGTTGTGTGTGTGTTTATAGTGGCAGTCAGAGAGCTGATAAAGGACTGCTCCAGGCTCCAAGTAGAGTTCTGGGACAATACAACACAGGAACTGAGCTGCCGGACTCAGGAGGTCAATAGACCTGCTGTCAACATGGCCTCTGTTCTTATCTTTCTTTGCCTTCCCCAGTTGTGTGTGTGTTGTGTGTGTGTGTGTGTGTGTGTGTGTGTGTGTGTGTGTGTGGTTCTGTGTGTCTGTGTGTCTGTGTGTGTGTGTGTGTGTGTGTGTTGTGTGTGTGTGTGCGCGTGTGTGTGTGAGTTTCGTAAATGTGTGCAGGATGTTTTAGTATGCTTGTGGTCATGCGTATCTGCCTGTGGGTGTGTGTGGTAAACGTATGTGTGTATGTTTGTTCTTTCTGTGTGTGTGTATGTTTTATGTGCGGTTGTGTGTAAAACTACCTGATACCATGACCTGTACTGTGTCTCTCTGTCTTGGCCCAGCACCAGACGCTGTTTTGACAAGAAGCACACGGGGACTGATCTCTCTCTATG
>NW_019946020.1:25105-36112 GCF_002910315.2 Salvelinus sp. IW2-2015
TGCTAGGTTGCACATTATCTGCACTGAGTGGCTTTTCATCCATGTATGTTTCCCGTTGTTGGATAATCATTTTGTATATGTATAGAGACATTAGATTGAGGTTTTGTAGAGAATGGGTCRAGGTGCAGTGTGAATGAGAATACATTTCTGTACAGTGGTCAGTATGTGRGTAAGTGTTTCACTGCGTCACTGTTGTGTCCCTCAGCTCCCATCRTTTAGTGTCCTGACAACAACAATCTCWCTAGCTGGTGGCCGTCTAGGGTGAGGGCTGCACCCTATGACGTTGGAAAAGCCCAGTATCCTACATCTAATCTTTTCAGAGGGGAAGAAAAACCTCTTCTAAAACGAGAGAGTAGGAACTGGGGAGTCATGAAGGCTGGCTGTCTGGCTGACTGACTGGCTGGGTAGCCATGCGGGCTGACTGGCTGGGGAGAGGAGGTCTGGAGAGAGAGGAGAGAGAGAGGTCTGGAGAGAAAGGAGAGAGAGAGAGAGAGAGGTCTGGAGAGAAAGGAGAAAGAGGAGAGAGAGAGAGAGAGAGAGAGAGGAGAAATCAGAAGTGCAGATTGGAGACAGGAAGAGAGTGGCGTCAGTACGGGCGGGAGATAAGAGCACTGACTCCACACACAAACACACACATCTCTCTCTCTCGTTCTCTTTCTGGCTGGCTGACACAGCAGGCGCCCACAGTAGAGATATGGCCTCTCACGAAATGCAAAGACCTCACCAACAACCAAACACACACACACACACACACACAAACAACACACACACACACCACACCACAACACATCACACCACACACAACACACACACATCACACACCACACAACACAATCACACACACCACACACACACAGACACACCACACACCACCACACACACACACACACAACACACACACACAACCACACACACACACACACAGAGCTTACCCCGGCTAAACCTAAAAAAGCATTTGTTGTCCCGTTTGGTGGGACCAAGCTAGTTTTTCTGTGTTTTAGCTATCCTTTTATCTATCCACTTCCTTGTTTTCCCACCAAGGGGAAGTAAAACAAACCACACACAACAACAACCATCAACTGACCATAAGACGTATGACCCTGTGACCTCTGGTCCCCTGTGTGGAAGCTTAAATGGCTGGCTAGTAGTGGAACAAGAGGCCTGACCCTAACCCATACAGAGAGGTTTCTGATTCCCACAAGTTGCGAATCCCATAGCCAATAAATGAAAAATAATCCAATACAACGTGGGCCCCATTTCCAAGGTTTTAGAGGAAGAAAACATCGGATCCAAAGATGTCCCCCTTCTGGCAAATGATCCATGCCTGGGAATACGTCCAAAACTTATATTTGTCTGCAGGGCCGGCCCCTTTTAATTGGAATTAGTTCATTCTCGGCAACTACAAACACCTTTGGGTACTTTTCCCCAGTACACTAAGTTCGTAGACCAGAACCAGATATAGATCAATAGAAATCAGACATATAGCTTTAGAATTCCGCTCTGATAATAGACCAGATCCAGATGTGGGCATCCCAGAATAATACGATCCAGATCCAGGTAGAAAATCCAGAATATAAGATCCCAGAATCCAATCCAGATATAGATCAGATTAGATCAGAATCCAGAATCCAGAAATGTGAATCCAGCTAAGAGATCCAGACCAGTTTTAAATATATCCAGAAACTATAGATCCAGATTCCAGATAAATAGCTCCAGAATCCCAGATAATCAGATTCCAGATCCAGATATAGATCCGAAATTCCAGATCCAGATCAGAGTTTGAATCCAGAATATAGATCAGATAAATCACAATAGCATAGATCCAGATCAGTAGAATCCAAATAATCAGATTCGTCAGATCCAGAGTTAGAATCCAGTATCAATATACCAGGATATAAGATCCAGATCAATATAAGCTCCAGATCCCAGATAAATCCAACAGAATCCAGATATAGATCCAGATTATAATATGATCCACGATCAGAATGTAAATCCAGATATAAAAGTGATTCCAATCTAGATCGTAGATCCCCAGATATAAATCAGATATTAGAATCAGATCCAGATATAGATCCAGATCCAGATATAATCCAATCTATAGACCAATATATAATCCAGAATAATAGATCCAATATAATCCAGAATCAGATTAATCAAATTAGATCCAGAATTTAGATAGGTAGATCCCAAAAACAATCCCAGATGCTAGATCTCAGCATATTAGATCCAGATATAGATCCAGAAAATTAGATCTAAATCCAGATTGTAGATGAATAACAATATAGAGTCCAGATATAGCATCCAGAATCTAAGACCAATTATATCCAGATCAGATGAGATATAAATCAATATAGATATAGTCCAGATATAATCCAGATCAGATTATAGATCCAGATAATAGTATAATCCAATATAGGATTCCAGATCAGAAGTTAGATCCAGAAAATCCAGATCATAGATCCAATGCGTAGCACAACCAATATTAGATATCTATATGATACTTTGTCTTGACTGTTTGTTTACATGTAGGACAGTCGCTACTGTAATTAATATAGATCAGACACTGTTCCCCAGAGCTATATGAATTCTTTCAAATACAACTACCGTCTCCCAGAGCAATCGAGTTCTTTCCACTCAGACAACTGTCCCCGAGCCAATGATCCTTTCCATCAAACACTGTCACCCAGAGCTAATGAGTCTTTTCCAATCATGACTAAACCTGTCTCCCAGAGCAACTGAGTCCCTTTCCATCAGACATGTCCCCAACCGAGGTATGAGTCTTTCTCATCAGCTACTGTCCTCCCAGACATATGAGTCTTCCAACAGACTACTGTCTCCCAGAGCTAATGAAGTCTTCTATCCAGACACTGTCTCCCAAGACTATGAGTCCTTTCCCATAGACTACTGTCTTCCCAGAAGCCTAATGAGTCTGTCCTATCAAGACCAACTGTCTTCCCAAGCTATGGAGTCTTTCATATCAGAACTACTGATTCCCAGAGCATGAGTCTTTCCATCAGGACACTGTCACCCAGAGCTTGAGTCTTTCCATCAGACTACTGTCCTCCCAGAGCTATGAGTCTTTCCCATCAGAAACTGTCACCAGACGCTTGAGTCTTTCTATCAGACTACTGTTCCCAGAGCATATCTTTCCATCAGAACTACGTCCAGAGCATGAGTCTTTTCCACAGACTACTGTCTCCCAGAGCTAATGAGTCTTTCCAAATCAGACCTAACTGTCCCCTCCCAGAGCAATGAGTCTTCCATCAGAACTACTGTCTCCCAGAGCTATGAAGTCTTTTCCATCAGAACTAACTGTCTCCCAGAGCTATGGATTTCTTTTCTTATCAGAGCACTACTGTCCTCCCAGAGCTTATGGATCTTTCTTCAACTACTGTCTCCCAGAGCTATGAGTCTTTCATCAGACTACTGTCACCCAGAGCTATGGAGTCTTTCTAATCAGACTACTGTCTCCCAGAAGCTATGAAGTCTTTTCCATCAGAACCTACTGGTCCTCACCCCAGAGCTATGGAAAGTCCTTTTCTATCAGACTACTTGTCTCCCAGAGCTATGAGTCTTTTCTATCAGACTACTGTCTCCCAGAGCTTGAGTCCTTTCCTATCAGACTACTGTCACCCAGAGCTATGAGTTCTTTCCATCAGACTACTGTCTCCCAGAGCTAATGAGTCTTTCTATCAGACTACTGTTCTCCCAGAGCATATGAGTCTCCCTTTTCCATCAGACTACTGTCTCCCAGAGCTATGAGTCTTTCTATCAGACTACTGTCTCCCAGAGCTATGGAGTTCTTTCTATCAGACTACTGTCTCACCAGTACTATTGATCTTTCCATCAAGACTTATGTCTCCCAGAGCTATGGAGTCTTTTCTTTATTCAGACTACTGTCTCCCAGAGCTATGAGTCTTTCCATCAGAACTACTGTCCCCAGAGCTATGGAGTCTTTCTATCAGACTACTGGTCTCCCAGAGGCTATGAGTCTTTCCTATCAGACTACTGTCTCCCAGAGCTATGGAGTCTTTCTATCAGACTACTGTCTCCCCAGAAGCTAATGAGTCTTTCTATCAGACTACTGTCTCACCAAGAGCCTTTATGAGTCCCTTTCCTCCATCAGACACTATGTTCCCCCAAGCTATGAAGTCTTTCATCAGACACTGTCTCCCCAGACAGCTAATAGTCCTTTCCATCACTAGAAAGTCATCACTACTGTCTCCCAGAGCTATGGAGTCCCTTTCCTATCAGACTACGTCACCCGTGTCTTCTTTCGCAGCTCAGCAAGCTATGAGTCTTTCCTACATAGACTACTGTCTCCAGAGCTATGGGTCTTTCATCAGACTACTGTCTCCCAGAGCTAATGAGTCCCCTTTCCATCCAGACAATGTCTCCCCAGAGTTAATTGGAGTCCTTTCCATCAGACTACTGTCTCCCAGAGCTATGAGTCTTTCCATCAGACTACTGTCTCCAGACAGCTATGGTCTTTCTATCAGACTACTGTCTTCCCAAGAGCTTATGACAGTCCTTTTCCCATGCCAGAACTAACTGTCTCCCCAGAGCTTATGAAGTCCTTTCCATCAGAACTACTGTCTCACCAGAGCTTATGGAGTCTTTCCATCAGACTACTGTCTCCCCTAGAGTTTACATGAGTTCTTTTCCATCCAGAACCTAGAAAGTCTTATCAGACTACTGTCTCCCAGAGCTATGAGGTCTTTCAATCAACTACTGTCTCCCGTAGCTATGAGTCTTTCAAATCCAGCTACTGGTCTCTCCGTACTATGAGTCCTCTTTTCCCATCAGACTACTGTCTCCCAGAGCTATGAGTCTTCCACAGACTACAAAAGTACATTTTCAATTGTATTAATGGTTTCCAAGTAAATTAAAAGTAACACTGTAATCCTTTCAGTGTTCTTTTTTGTTTCTTTGCAAGACATCACAGTGTCTGTAGGCTGTTAAGACAGACTGTTTAGAGGGCTTGGTAAAGACGTATGTGCATCTGTTAGAGGACTGTAAGACAGTACTGTATCTGTTAGAGGGCTGTAGACAGTACTGTATCTGTTAGGGGCTGTAAGACAGTCTGTATTGTTAAGGGCTGTAAAAGACAGGTACTGTATCTGTTAGAGGGCTGTAAAGACAAGTACTGTATCTGTTAGAGGGCTTGTAAAAGACTAGTAGACTGTAAAATTCTTAGTTTTAGAGGCGCTGTAAAGACAGTACTGTATCTGTTAGAGGGCCTTTGTAAAGACAGTCTGATCTGATTAGAGGGCCTGTTTAAGACAGTAACTTGTTCTGTTAGAGGGCTGTAAAGCCAGTACTGTATCTGTTAGAGGCTGTAGAACAGTATTGTTCTGTTAGAGGGCTGAAAAGACAGTACTGTATCTGGTTTAGAGGACTTTAAGACAGTACTGTATCTGTTTTGAAGGCTTGTTAAAGACAGTACTGATCTGTTTAGAGGGCTTGTAAGACAGTACTGTTCTGTTAGAGGGCTGTAAGACAGTACTGTATCTGTTAGAGGGCTGTAAGACAGTACTGCATCTGTTAGAGGGCTGTAAAGACAGTACTTGGTATCTGTTTAGAGGGCTTGTAAGACAGTAATTGTAAATCTGTTTAGAGGGCTGTAAGATGCATGGCCTTCAAAGACGACCTTGCAAAAGGAAAACCAAGGCCTTACCACAGAACAAGGGCCCTACAAAGAACCAAGGGCCCCCCTACCAAAGAGCAAAATAGATGTTGGGGGCTTTCCAGGTGGTCTTTTTTGCAGTCGCTCTGCTCATCTCAGAGATGCTGTATCAAATAATGTTGGTTCCTGTTGAACACCTATCCAGGCTTTGTAAATTTGATCACCTGTGCAACGCGACTGCAAAAAAAGATGAAGAAGAAGCTTATTACAAGCTCTACGCAGACCAAGATTCGGTTGTCGTTTTTCATCACAAATAATATGTACTTTTGTACGATGTATCATTCCTTCCGAGCTGTGGAAGCAGTGTTGTCGCTTTTTTCCTTGATCTGATCTCAGGCTATATAGGCTATTTGCATTGATAACCAAAATATAATCTAGTGACTGTTCAAACAGTAAAACAAACAACAGAAATCCACCCAAAAAAGTATAACTAGTGATTCCAGGCTATTGTGAAGTGAAAAAAAGGGAAAAAAAGCTAGCCTTTTTTATAGATAGCCTTTTTTCTCTGTGACCAAAACAGTATGGCGTTCTATTTTTAGCTAATATGGGAATGAATACACAAGCAGCATATCAAACGGGGATTATGTTTTTTAGTTACACCGACAAGTTATAATATATTGCCAGGGCATATTCTTTTAATTATAATCTAATTATTTTTACATGGAGAATGTGGGAAGCTAAAAAGGTTAGCTAGCTTGCTATTTTTTAGCCAGCTAAAGCCAGCTAGCCAGGCTGCCACCTAGCTACTATCAAGGGAAAGCTAAATGAAAAGACCAAAATGTAAAAAAGTTGCCCCTTGTGAATCTGAGTGCATTGTTACTAGAAGTCCCGCTACTACCAAACAATCCCCCCCACCACGTTGCAAGTAGATCAACGGAGTGAGCTTGTAGTAACCTTTACAAAAGACCACACAATAACCTTTCCTCAATCCTCAAGAGTTAGGAGTAGGGGAAGGGAAGGAGAAATGAATACAGAACATATTTCTTTTAAGGAGGGATTTCAGGCTTGGAATGCTGGCTGAAGGGGGCTGTGCCAAAAGGTTGCCGTTTGTGTGTGTGTTGTTTGAAATTCGTGTGTGTTGTGTGTGTTTGAATTTTGTGTGTGTGTGTGTGTGTGGTGTGGTGTGTGTGTGTGTGTGTGTGGGTGTGTGTGTGTGTGTTGTTTAGTGGTAACAAGTCAGAGAGCTGATAAAGGACTGCTCCAGGCTCCAAGTAGAGTTTTGGGACAATACAACACAGGAACTGAGCTGCCGACTCAGGAGGTCATAGACCCTGCTGTAACATGGCTTGTTCTTATTTTCTTTGCCCTTCCCAGTGGTGTGGTGTTGTGTGTGGTGGTGGTGTGTGTGGGTTGTGTTGTGTGTGTGTTGGGTGTGTGGTGTTGTTGTGGTGTGTGTGTTGTTGGTTTGGTGGGTCTGTGTGTGTTGTTGTTGTGTCTGTGTGTTGTGGTGTGGTGTGTGTGTGTGGTGTTGGGTCGTTGGGTGTGTGGTGTGCGCAGTGTGGGTGTGGTGAGTTTCGTAAATGTGTGCAGGAATGTTTAGTATGCTTGTGGTCATGCGTATCTGCCTGTGGGTGTGTTGGGTAAACTAGTTGGGTGTATGTTGTGTTTTTTCTGTTGTGTGGGTTGTTTTATGTGCGGTTGTGTGTAAACTCTGATACCATGACCTGTACTGTGTCTCTCTGTCTTGGCCCAGCACCAGACGCTGGTTGACAGAAAGCACACGGGGACTGTGGGGAATACTTGGAATTCCTGCTTTCCAGAGGAAGTTTTTTTTTTGTTGTTGATCATTCAGGGGAGGACTATACCACCACTAGGCTGACACTATAGCTTGTCATGTTTACACTGAGAATTATAAAGCTAACAGAGAGAGAGGAGAGAGAGAGAGGGAGAGAGAGAGAGAGAGAGCAGAAGAGAGAAAGAGAGAGAGAGAGTGCGAGAGAGAGAGAGAGAGGCAGAGAGAAGAGAGAGAGTGCAGAGAGAGAGAGTGCAGAGAGAAGAGAGCAAGAGAGAGAGAGCGAGAGGCAGAGAGGAGAGAGCGAGAGAGAGAGAGAGAGAGAGGAGAAGGCAGAGAAGAGAGAAGCAGAGAGAGAGGAGAAGAAGAGAGAGCAGAGAGAGGAGAAGAGAGAGAGAGAGAGAGAAGAGACAATGTGGGTACAAGAAAAAGGGAGAGACTCCTTGTCATGAGATATCAACTCTCCACACAAAGCAGGGTTAGCATAAATACTATCACTGAGTGCGTATGAGGAGTTCTGAAATGGGCCGTGTTAAAGAGGTTTGAAAAACCCTGTTTGTCCTTATGACTCACAGGTTCCAGGTGGCTCATGGAGAACAGACAAGGTGATCAGGGAGAGCTGCTATGGCCTCATGGGAACAGACACGGTGATCAGGGAGAGTTGCTATGGCCTCATGGGGAACAGACACGGTGATCAGGGAGAGCTGCTATGGCCTCATGGGAACAGACACGGTGATCAGGGAGAGCTGCTATGGCCTCATGGGGAACGACACGGTGATCAGGGAGAGCTGCTTATGAGCTCATGGGGAACAGACAAGGTGATCAGGGAGAGCTGCTATGGCCTCATGGGGAACAGACACGGTGATCAGGGAGAGCTGCTATGACCTCATGGGGAACAGACCAGGTGATCAGGGAGAGCTGCTACGCCTCATGGGGAACAGACAAGGTGATCAGGAGAGCTGCTATGGCCTCATGGGGAACAGACACGGTGATCAGGGAGAGCTGCTATGGCCTCATGGGGAACAGACAGCGGTGATCAGGGAGAGCTTGCTATGGCCTCATGGGGAACAGACACTGTGATCAGGGAGAGCTGCTATGGCCTATGGAGAACAGACAAGTGATCAGGGAGAGCTGCTATGGCCTCATGGAGAACAGACACGGTGACAGGGAGAGCTGCTATGGCCTCATGGGGAACAGACAAGGTGATCAGGAGAGCTGCTATCCTCATGGGGAACAGACACAGTGATCAGGGAGAGCTGCTATGGCCTCATGGGGAACAGACAAGGTGATCAGGGAGAGCTGCTATGGCCTCATGGGAGAAGACACGGTGATCAGGGAGAGCTGCTAATCTACTGCTCATTACACGTCAAACCAAAGAGATCCTTCAATCTCTCATATTATATAGAAACGTAAGCGTGAACACGGACTCTATGTAAACGTTGGTTTCTGGATTTTTGATACACATGTCACCATGGCGCCGGTTGCCTTGTGTGTGCAATCATCAAAGTTCAAGCTACCTCCATACAGAAAGGATTTTCAATTTCATTGAGTCTACTTTATGAGAAAAGACTAAAGGTCAACTAGGCTAAGCTGTCTGAACTAGCATCTGTGCTGTGCTAGTTTAAACAACTAGCTATCTTGTTTTTCCAAGGCTTCTGTCTTTTAAAAAACAGCCATAAACTGGAAATGCATTAAAATGACCTCATCAGTCCATTTCTCACAGCTTCCTGTTTCATACATGATTTCCATTACAGAACGATGTCAGTCATTTATCACTGAGTACATTACGTGTTGTTGGCAAAACCGCTAAYTGCTAAGCTAGGCAGCAGTGCACCACACAAACACAGGAAGTTAAAAAATAACCAAGAAGTTGATAGGCCTATATGGATTTACAACACCGGAAATCATAAAATAACTTTATTAACAGCCATGGCACCTTAACACCCAGGGCTCTCTGTACATTTCCTCCTACCACTGCAGCTAGACTGTGACAGACAGCAACAGTTGCCGGCTAGCTTCCTAACTATTTTGTTCTCACAGGGTCTGCAACAGATGGGGAGGCGGGCGGTGAGGCGCAAAGTAGAGAGATGTAAAATGGAGGTGACAATCCCAGAGAAGGCTGAGACATTTGCCACCGAGACTGACTGAGACTGACTGGGGGAGATCCTTTAAGACCCTCAGTGCCTCAAGGACATAACCCCCTGCCCCCTCCTTCTCTCTCTCCCACAGAGTCAAGTGCAGAGGGGGTGAGGGGTGTGTCCTCTTCAGCTTCCTTTTAAGGCCATGGTGTGAGGGCGATCAGGGTCCATCCACCCTCAGGATGTAGAAAGCTCTGCCGTGAGGCCGTGGTGATGCCAGAGACAGGGATGTATGAGTCCGGCTTCTCGAGCCGCTGTACATATGCCTTTAGGAAGGAGGGGGAAAGAGTGATAAATAAATATGTAGTGATAGAGAGGGAAAGAGAGTTAACATGTATGTTTTGTGCTTAGCGCCAGACACCATGTGCTCTTGGATGCAGAGTCAGACAGAATGTTCATTCCAAAGTTCTACAATACGGCCAGGAACAGTTGAACATTTCCATGTAAAATGTTATTTCCAATTTAGCAACAATGTCTGTTGGAGCTACAAGTATAGACAAGGCCTGGAACCATCCAATGGTTGCATTGCATCAGTTCCAACCAGTGTATACTCTAAAAGGCTGTATTCCCAAAAKGATTGACTTACAGGGCACTATGACAGGATGTCAAACAAACCTCCACTTCTCCCATCCCCCAGACCAGTAAAAGTCCTCCTGTCCTGTTCACAGCATGGGCTGGGCCTTCCAGAGAATGTGCTTTATATCACCAGTAATTGCTTGTGATTCTCCCTCTTGACTTCAAAGGCAGGGTGCACGGCAGCTCAGGGGTCAAAGGCGAGACCGTTGCCCAAACGCCCCCCAATTTCCTGTTGCCGTCTGGCTTGCTCTCTGAGCAGGAAGAGGAAGAGGGATCTGAGGCGAAGGCTGTGAACTCTGGGGCTGTCTGATGAGACAGAGCTACATACTTCCTTGTATATCTGTTTATCTGTCCGTTTATCTCTCTGCTTATCTGTCCATCTATCTTTCGGTCCCTCCGTCCATCTGTCGTTCCGTCCGTCTGTCCTTCTGTCTGGCTAATGCCTCCTCAATTTACATCTCAGTTAGCATATTTGTGCATATTAGCTTTGGCTTTATCCTATTCTGTGGTTCTAATAATAGGACTATACCATAATGGTAATTACATGGTCCTTTAAAAAACGTTTTCCAGAGAATAACTAAGTATAATCAATGGGCCATGGTCGTGACGAACAGAGAGGAAAATGTGGACATGGGCAGAGTCTTCATCTTGGCTRTACATTCTAGTCCTATCTGTGCCCCTAACCCACATCTGTCAGATATCCCAGGGGCAGTTAGTTGTCATTATCATAAGGTAATGCAGAGCGATCAGATATCCCAGAGGAGAGACTACGGGGCAGTTAGTTGTCATTATCATAAGGTAATGCAGAGAGATCAGATATCCCAGGGGAAAGACTACGGGGCAGTTAGTTGTCATTATCATAAGGTAATGCAGAG
>NW_019946021.1:0-6588 GCF_002910315.2 Salvelinus sp. IW2-2015
GGAGGAGGAACCGTGCAGCATCCTCTCTCCTCTCTCCTCCCTCTCTCTCTCCTCTCTCTCTCCTCCCTCCTCTCTCCACAGTCAGTTTGTACTCCTCTATCTTCGGCATGCTGCAGCTACTGTGTCTGATGACGACTCCTGTGATTGGTCAGATTATGGACTGGAAGCTGAAGGACTGTGAAGATGCAGAGGGGGAGGAGGAACCGTGCAGCAAGTAAGTTACTATGTCACCTATACCTTACATCCTAACCCCRAGGCCCTACAGAACATTTCAGAGGCACAAAGATCATARCCCCAAAACATTCTCATTTACAATAAAAGTGACTCCAAAATGACAATACATTATTCAKCATTGGGCACAACATATTCTGAAACACAACCAAAACAAACAGAAAATGCATCCAGCAAGTTTGTAGAGTCACAAGCTTGGTGTAGTCATTGCGTGCTAGGAATGTGGGACCAATTACTAAACTTTTGACTACTTGAATAAACTATAAGTGAATTTGTTAAAATATTTACTTCAAGTAGGGGGGAGTAGATACACAAAGGGCTTTCATTTAAAATATCAAACAAATGGTGTAGTATAGCCAGCCAGCATAGTAAGTTAAGTCACTAGCCCTTACCCTCTATGGGGATCTGAGAGGTTTGGCTTAAGGGTTGATGAGAGGTGATCTCTTGATAGCATGATGTCTGTGTGATGGGATGTTGAGTATAAGATCGGACCTCCTCTCCCCTCTCGAACCCTAACCTCCTCAGGGACCAGCTCAAGGCCAAGCCCAGAGACAGACAGATCCAGAAGGTGACCAATGCAATGCGAGCGTTCATCCTGACCAACGTCCTATTGGTGGGATTCGGCATCACCTGCCTGGTGCCCAACCTCCCACTGCAGGTAAGTGCTCCATCCAGCTATCAATCAAACTAGTCGCCGCCTCCTCACCTTCTCCTGGCCAATCAGCAGTAGCTGTCCAGGACCAAAATTGGTGACAGCTGATGTAGGAATGAGATGTGAGTGGTGCTCTGTCGCCACCTATAGGCTTTCAAGTGGATCTACAGCTAGACACCACCACTACTCTCTATAGCAGACAGCATCACACCCTAGCCCCTACACCAGGCCTGG
Organism: Salvelinus sp. IW2-2015; assembly: GCF_002910315.2. Taxonomy (NCBI): domain Eukaryota; kingdom Metazoa; phylum Chordata; class Actinopteri; order Salmoniformes; family Salmonidae; genus Salvelinus; species Salvelinus sp. IW2-2015. The sequence goes on from NW_019946021.1 coordinate 1,118, forward strand.
GCAAAGGCCGGCCCGGGGGCCGTATGTGGCCCGCGATCTGATTCAATACGGCCCGGGGAATCATGCTCAGATCACATGAAGAATTTGCGATAGTAAAGTTTTGAAAAAAGTATTTGTTATTCAAATTAAAAGCCCAATGAATAGTCACCTTTGTGTAATGATTTAACTCCCACCGCTTCTGGGACATTTATTTTGAAGGCACGTATAGATAACAACTGCACGAGGACAGACAAGCCGACACACACGTCACAGTTACAAATAGTAGCTAGCTAGAAATTGCGCAAAAAAGAATAAAAAAAAAAAAAGGAAAGTAGACAATGAATGTAGGGTGTTCCAGCAAGTCTTTATTTAGGTATCAGGGAAAGCTGTGTGCTTAGTGTGCAAAGAGAGCATCGCTGTCTAGAAAGACTACAACTTGTCCCGATACTTCCAGACGAAGCATGCAGAGAAATATAGGACTATGTCTTCTGACACACATGCTGCTTTTGCAGCTGAGAAAGCAGCATGGACTTTTCATAAAACTGCATTCAGAAAACGACGGAATTGCGAGAGCGAGCTATGTACTGTCCCACAAAATTGCTAAACACAGCAAGCCATTCATTGAGAGCGAATTCATTAAAGAATGTTTAATTGACTCTGCAGCAATACTTTGCCCCGACAAGAAAGAGCTGTTTGAAAATGTTTCCCTGTCAAGACGAACAGTGACACACAGCGTGTTGATGTAATCTTTATGTAATACATGTATCACTAGCCACTTTAGACTATGCCACTTTTATGTGTTTACATACCCTACATTACTCATCTCATATGTATATACTGTACTCTATACCATCTACTGCATGCTTGCCTATGCCGTTCTGTACCATCACTCATTCATATATCTTTATGTACATAATCTCTTCATTCCTTTACACTTGTGTGTATAAGGTAGTAGTTGTGGAATTGTTAGGTTAGATTACTTGTTGGTTATTACTGCATTGTCGAGAACTAGAAGCACAAGACATTTTCGCTACACTCGGCATTAACATCTGCTAACCATGTGTATGTGACAAAATAAAATTTGATTTGAGGACATCGCAGAGAAATATGGAACAACAGTTGAAAGACAAGGTAAAGGATTTCACCTATTTCTCCTTGGCCCTGGATGAGAGCAGTTGGAAGCACGTGACACGGCGCAGTTGTTGATATTCTTGACGAGGTCATAACCCAGAGACTTTGAAATTACAGAGGAGGTGTTTCAGTGCAGTCAATGAAGAGCACAACCCACAGGGAAATATTTATTGGAGGAGGTTAATAAGTGTGTGGCCAAAAGCTGGGACTGAGTTTTGAAAAAGTTATCCAGTGTGACCACTGATGGGTTGCCTGCCCAAACTTGACAGGAAAAAACATTGGCGTTTTGAAAAGGACACAAGATCAAGTAGCTGAGCTGAACCCAGATCCAGACAATGAATTTTCCTACATTAGCATTATTCATCAGGAGGTGCTTCTGTAAATGTGTTCTGAAAAAGAGCCATGTTGTCACTAAAAGTGGTCGATCTTCAAAAAGAGCAAAATGTTTAAACCACAGGCAGTTTGTCTCACTGTTGGAAGGTCGGGACATGCAGATCTCCCCTACCACACAAACGTGAGATGGCTGAGTTTGGGGAAGGCGCTTAAAAGGTGTGGGACCTATATACCCTAGCACTCAGTTGATGCAGCCTGGTCCGCCCGGTCGCGAGACGACTTTATACGTCACTAGCACCTTAACCCTACTAACCTTTATTACCTACCTTTCTAGTTATACCTCTATACTGACACTATACCCTAGCACTAGGTATTACCCTAAGCACCTTTAAACCTAGCTATACCTCTACTATACCCTAGCACCTTTATACCGCGACAGCAACCTTTAACCCTAGAACCTATCCTAGCACCTTATACCCTACACGTTTCCTAGACTTTAACCCTAGCACTTTAAACCTAGCAGCCTTATACCCTAAGCACCTTAATACCTACACCCATGCTAGCCCTTATACCCTATGCACCTTATACCCTCAGCACCTTGATACCCTAGCACTATATCCCTGTAACTCTAGCCTTTAATAGCCTAGCACCTTAATACGCACTTAACCTTCCCTAGAACCTATACATCTGCCTATACCCTAGCCTTATCAGCCTTTATACCCTAGCACCTATACCCTAGCACCTTTATATCCCTAGACCTACGTAGTATACCTACCCTACGCCAGCACATTTTATACTAGCACTTATTACCCTAAGCAACTGTATACCCTAGCACCTTAATAACCTGAGCACTGTTATACACTAGCATCTTATACCTGAGAACCTTATACCTAGACACCTTATACCTAGCAACACTTTATACCCTAGCACCCTCTTATATTACCCCTAGACCTTATACCCTAGCCACTTTATAACCCTAGCACACTTTGATAACCCTAGCACCACTGCTTACTAAATTATAAACGCTAGCACCTTTACGACTCCTAATTACCCTAGCACCTGTATTAAGTCCCTAGCACCCTTTAGTTACGTTACCTAGCACTATACTCCGTATTTTAGCGTCCTTTTAGTATATACTCCTGACCTAGAACCTTCATCCCTGTAGAACCTTTATACCTTTAGCAACTTTATGATCTGTTGCCTTAAGCAACACTTAGTACTTCCTAGCTACTTTTATAAATACACTACACCTTTATATACCTCTGCCTTAGGCCACTTTCTATATCCCGGTGAGCATCTCTTTTATGTACTCTAGGCATCCTCGTTCTTATGGACCTGAGCACCTTATACCCTAGCTACTTTTATTACCTTAGAGCACTTAATACGCTAGCCACTCCTGTATTATCCCTTAGGCACCTGTGTGAGTACCGAGAAGCACTTTCATACTCCTAGGAACTCTATCTCCTATGCGACCTTTTATACCTGCAGCACCTTATACCCCTAGCACCCTTATTCCCTGAGCACTTTTATACCCTAGCCACTTTAGTTTACCCTAGCACCTTTATACCCTAGCACCTTATACCCCTAGCACCTTGTTGTTGTGCGGCGCGTAGCACTTAGTACGCCTAGCAGCTGCTGGGATATACCCTACCGCACTTATACGCCCCTAGCACCTTATACCGTAGAACCAGTGGTTCCCCAACGTTTTATAGTCCTTACCCCCTTCAAACATTAGACCTCCAGCTGTTGTACCCCTCTAGCACCAGGGTCAGTTACCCTCAATATTTGTTTTTTTGTAAGCCATGCCACACACACTCGATGAGGCTCTCTTGTTCAGATATCGGTAAGTGGACTGGAGGCAGGGCATGAAAGGGATAACGAATCCAGTTGTTTGTGTCGTCCGTTTCGGGGAAGTACCTGCGTAATTGCGCACCCAACTCAATCAGGTGCATCGCTATATCACATTTGACATTGTCCATAAGCTTGAGTTCATTTGCACACAAACAATCATACAATGATGGAAAGACCTGTGTGTTGTCCTTGTTAATGCAGACAGAGAAGAGCTCCAACTTCTTAATCATAGCCTCAATTTTGTCCCGCACATTGAATATAGTTGCAGAGAGTCCCTGTAATCCTAGATTCAGATCATTCAGGAGAAAAAACATCACCCAGCTAGGGCAGTCATGTGAGAAACTCYTCATCATGCGGTCAGACAAGTGAAAATTATGGTCAGTAAAGAAAASTTTAAGCTCTTCTCTCYAATCAAAAAAGCATGTCAATACATTGCCCCTTGATAACCAGGTATGTTGTAAAAGCGTTACATGGTCGCTGCCCATATCATTGCATAGTGCAGAAAATACACAAGAGTTCAGGGGACTTGCTTTAACAAAGTGAACCATTTTCACTGTAGTGTCCAAAACATCTTTCAAGCTGTCAGGACTTCCCTTGGCAGCAAGAGCCTCTGGGTGGATGCTGCAGTGTACCCAAGTGGCGTCGGGAGCAACTTCTTGCACGCGCGTTACCACCCCACTATGTCTCCCTGTCGTGGCTTTAGCGCCATCAGTACAGATACCAACATGAGCAGCAGCTACGTTTGGCTACAAATGGACCGTTAGTCGAATTCCCACAAGAGAGTAATGGTTAATGTGATTGGACGTTAATTATTTGACTAGGCTTCCTGTATTTGACATTGAAGTGTTATTTCGCTGAACACTGGATGGTTTAATTTAATTTTTGGCAGTGAAACGAGGCTACTCAGGCGAGAAAAAAACTCACCTAAATGTATCGCCCCGTTGTAAAATATAAATGGAACGTTTGAAAATGTGAAAAAAAAGTTTAAATACATAAATATTATGGATAACACAATAACATTATGAATCATATTCAGGGCCACAATAACATTATGAATCATATTCAGGGATAAAACAACATTATGAATCATATTCAGGGATAAAACAACATTATGAATCATTTTCAGGGCTAAAACAACATTATGAATCATATTCAGGGCCACAATAACATTATACAATATGAATCAGGATTCAGGATTAAAACAAAACATTGAAATCATATTCCAGGGCCACAAAAACATTAATGAAATAAATGTTTTAAGCGTCCCTTAGCCCTAGCCCCTGGCAAGTTGGTGACTGACTAATTATGTCATCTGATGCTTTCCATCCTCTCCTCAGATCCTGTATTTGTCCCTCCACACTGTTTGAGAGAGGTTCATCCCCACTCTGCAACCGGAGGTCCTCTACCCTGCCCCTGTGATGATACTGCACTCACCCTGTGAGGGTTGTCTTGTGTGTGTGTGTGAGTGTGAGAAGAGAGTGTGAGTGAGTGAGAGAGAAGAAAGACCCAAAACACCCTAGTACACTAATAATGAGAAGAGAGACGGAGAGTAGAGACAAGAGTTCCTGTATTACATGAAAGCTGTTAAATGGATTGTATTATTCTCTACTCTCAGGTACCCGTCGTCTCAGTTTGGCAGTCTGACAGGATGCAGTCTCTGTGTCTGCTTCGTTGCTCTCTTCCCAGCAAGCCGCATCTTTGGCCATGATGGGCCCCTGAAGAGACCACTCTGGTGAGGAACCACACACACAGTGCACTCAAGCAACACACCTAGCGCGCCAACACACCCAGCGCACCACACATGCCCCAGAGACCACGATCAATCAATTCTTTAAAAATACCATTTTACAGTCAAGCATACTGTCATAAAGCTGCTGTACAGAAACTGCCGCCTAAAACCCAAAACAGCAAGCAATTGCAGGTGTTAGAATCATAGTGGCCTAGGAAAAACTCCCATAGGAAAGGCAGGAACCTAACGAGAAACCTAGAGAGGAACCAGGGCTCTGAGGGGGGCCAGCTCTTCTGGCTGTGCTGTTGGAAGAGGACATGGCCATTAAGGCAGAATGTTCTTCAAGATGTTCAAAACATTCAATAAATGCCAGCAGGGTCAAGTAAATAATCACAGTGGTTGTAGAGTGCTGCAAAACCAAGGATTTTCCAAAGGGGGCACCTCAGAG